>NC_083424.1:53186945-53319445 GCF_020745735.1 Hemiscyllium ocellatum
AGAGAGAGACAGTGTCAGTGAGAGAGCGAGAGAGACAGTGTTAGTGACAGAGTGAGAGAGAGAGAGAGAGAGACAGTGTCAGTGAGAGAGAGAGAGAGAGAGACAGTGTCACAGAGATAGAGACAGTGTCACACACAGAGAGCGAGAGAGAGAGTTTGTCAGTGAGAGAGATAGAGACAGAGATTTAGTGTCAATGAGAGAGAGAGAGAGACAGTGTCAGAGAGAGAGAGAAAGAGAGAGAGAGACAGTGTCAGTGAGTGAGAGAGAGAGAGACAGTGTCAGTGAGAGAGAGAGACAGTGTCAGTGAGAGAGAGACACAGTGTCAGTGAGAGAGACAGTGTCTGTGTGAGAGAGAGAGAGACAGTGTTAGTGACAGAGAGAGA
The DNA here is from genome assembly GCF_020745735.1 of Hemiscyllium ocellatum. Lineage (NCBI taxonomy): Eukaryota > Metazoa > Chordata > Chondrichthyes > Orectolobiformes > Hemiscylliidae > Hemiscyllium > Hemiscyllium ocellatum. The sequence continues at coordinate 53,187,329 of NC_083424.1, forward strand.
GAGAGAGACAGTGTCAGTGAGAGAGAGAGACAGTGTCAGTGAGAGAGCGAGACAGTGTTAGTGATAGAAAGAGGGAGAGCGAGAGACAGTGTCAGAGAGCGAGAGAGAGAGAGACAGTGTCAGTGAGAGAGAGCGAGACAGTGTCAGTGAGAGAGAGAGAGAGTGTCAGTGAGAGAGCGAGACAGTGTTAGTGATAGAGAGAGGGAGAGCAAGAGACAGTGTCAGAGAGCGAGAGAGAGACAGTGTCAGTGAGAGAGAGAGAGAGAGAGACAGTGTCAGTGAGAGAGCGAGACAGTGTTAGTGATAGAGAGAGGGAGAGCGAGAGACAGTGTCAGTGAGAGAGAGAGAGAGAGAGACAGTGTCACACAGAGAGAGAGAGAGAGAGAGAGAGACAGTACAGTGAGAGAGAGAGACAGAGTCAGTGAGAGAGAGAGAGACAGAGAGACAGTGTCACAGAGAGAGAGAGTGAGAGCGAGAGAGACAGTGTTAGTGATAGAGAGAGAGAGAGACAGTGTCAGTGAGAGAGAGAGACAGTGTCAGTGAGAGAGAGAGAGGGAGACAGTGTCAGTGAGAGAGCGAGACAGTGTTAGTGATAGAAAGAGTGAGAGACAGTGTCAGAGAGCGAGAGAGAGAGAGAGAGACAGTGTCAGAGAGAGAGAGAGAGACAGTGTCAGTGAGAGAGAGAGAGACAGTGTCAGTGAGAGAGAGAGAGTGTCAGAGAGAGAGCGAGACAGTGTTAGTGATAGAGAGAGGGAGAGCGAGAGACAGTGTCAGTGAGAGAGAGAGAGAGAGACAGTGTCAGTGAGAGAGAGAGAGAGAGACAGTGTCCGTGAGAGAGCGAGACAGTGTTAGTGATAGAGAGAGGGAGAGCGAGAGACAGTGTCAGTGAGAGAGAGAGAGAGAGACAGTGTCAGTGAGAGAGAGAGAGAGAGACAGTGTCCGTGAGAGAGCGAGACAGTGTTAGTGATAGAGAGAGGGAGAGCGAGAGACAGTGTCAGTGAGAGAGAGAGAGAGAGAGACAGTGTCACACAGAGAGAGAGAGAGAGAGAGAGAGACAGTACAGTGAGAGAGAGAGACAGAGTCAGTGAGAGAGAGAGAGACAGAGAGACAGTGTCACAGAGAGAGAGAGTGAGAGCGAGAGAGACAGTGTTAGTGATAGAGAGAGAGAGAGACAGTGTCAGTGAGAGAGAGAGAGACAGTGTCAGTGAGAGAGAGACATTGTCACAGAGAGAGAGAGAGAGAGAGCGAGAGAGACAGTGTTAGTGACAGAGAGAGAGAGAGAGAGAGCGAGAGAGACAGTGTTAGTGACAGAGAGAGAGAAAGAGAGAGAGAGACAGTGTCAGTGAGTGAGAGAGAGAGAGACAGTGTCAGTGAGAGAGAGAGAGAGAGAGACAGTGTCAGTGAGAGAGAGACACAGTGTCAGAGAGAGAGACAGTGTCTGTGTGAGAGAGAGAGAGACAGTGTCAGTGAGAGAGAGAGAGAGAGAGAGAGAGACGGTGTCAGTGAGTGAGCGAGACAGGGTTAGTGATAGAAAGAGTGAGAGTGAGAGACAGTGTCAGAGAGCGAGACAGAGAGAGAGAGACAGTGTCAGAGAGAGAGAGAGAGACAGTGTCAGTGAGAGAGAGCGAGACAGTGTCAGTGAGAGAGAGAGAGAGAGTGTCAGTGAGAGAGCGAGACAGTGTTAGTGATAGAGAGAGGGAGAGCGAGAGACAGTGTCAGAGAGCGAGAGAGAGACAGTGTCAGTGAGAGAGAGAGAGACAGTGTCAGTGAGAGAGCGAGACAGTGTTAGTGATAGAGAGAGGGAGAGCGAGAGACAGTGTCAGTGAGAGAGAGAGAGAGAGAGACAGTGTCACACAGAGAGAGAGAGAGAGAGAGAGACAGTACAGTGAGAGAGAGAGAGAGAGACAGTGTCAGTGAGAGGGAGAGAGACATTGTCAGTGATAGAGAGAGACAGAGAGACAGTGTCACAGAGAGAGAGAGAGCGAGAGAGACAGTGTTAGTGATAGAGAAAGAGAGAGACAGTGTCAGTGAGAGAGAGAGAGAGACAGTGTCACAGAGAGAGAGAGAGAGAGAGCGAGAGAGACAGTGTCAGTGAGAGAGAGAGAGAGAGACAGTGTCACAGAGAGAGAGAGAGAGAGAGAGAGACAGTGTCACAGAGAGAGAGAGAGAGAGAAAGAGCGAGAGAGACAGTGTCAGTGAGTGTGAGAGAGAGAGACAGTGTCAGTGAGAGAGAGAGACAGTGTCAGTGAGAGAGAGAGAGAGAGAGTGTCACAGAGAGAGAGACAGTGTCAGTGAGAGAGCGAGAGAGACAGTGTTAGTGACAGAGTGAGAGAGAGAGAGAGAGAGACTGTGTCAGTGAGAGAGAGAGAGAGAGAGACAGTGTCACAGAGAGAGAGACAGTGTCAGTGAGAGAGAGCGAGAGAGAGAGTTTGTCAGTGAGAGAGATAGAGACAGAGATTTAGTGTCAGTGAGAGAGAGAGAGAGACAGTGTCATAGAGAGAGAGATAGAGAGAGAGAGACAGTGTCAGTGAGTGAGAGAGAGAGAGACAGTGTCAGTGAGAGAGAGAGACAGTGTCAGTGAGAGAGAGACACAGTGTCAGTGAGAGAGACAGTGTCTGTGTGAGAGAGAGAGAGACAGTGTTAGTGACAGAGAGAGAGAGAGAGACAGTGTCAGTGAGAGAGAGAGACAGTGTCAGTGAGAGAGCGAGACAGTGTTAGTGATAGAAAGAGGGAGAGCGAGAGACAGTGTCAGAGAGCGAGAGAGAGAGAGACAGTGTCAGTGAGAGAGAGCGAGACAGTGTCAGTGAGAGAGAGAGAGAGTGTCAGTGAGAGAGCGAGACAGTGTTAGTGATAGAGAGAGGGAGAGCAAGAGACAGTGTCAGAGAGCGAGAGAGAGACAGTGTCAGTGAGAGAGAGAGAGAGAGAGACAGTGTCAGTGAGAGAGCGAGACAGTGTTAGTGATAGAGAGAGGGAGAGCGAGAGACAGTGTCAGTGAGAGAGAGAGAGAGAGAGACAGTGTCACACAGAGAGAGAGAGAGAGAGAGAGAGACAGTACAGTGAGAGAGAGAGACAGAGTCAGTGAGAGAGAGAGAGACAGAGAGACAGTGTCACAGAGAGAGAGAGTGAGAGCGAGAGAGACAGTGTTAGTGATAGAGAGAGAGAGAGACAGTGTCAGTGAGAGAGAGAGACAGTGTCAGTGAGAGAGAGAGAGAGAGACAGTGTCAGTGAGAGAGCGAGACAGTGTTAGTGATAGAAAGAGTGAGAGACAGTGTCAGAGAGCGAGAGAGAGAGAGAGAGACAGTGTCAGAGAGAGAGAGAGAGACAGTGTCAGTGAGAGAGAGCGAGACAGTGTCAGTGAGAGAGAGAGAGTGTCAGAGAGAGAGCGAGACAGTGTTAGTGATAGAGAGAGGGAGAGCGAGAGACAGTGTCAGTGAGAGAGAGAGAGAGAGAGAGAGAGACAGTGTCACACAGAGAGAGAGAGAGAGAGAGAGACAGTACAGTGAGAGAGAGACAGAGTCAGTGAGAGAGAGAGAGACAGACAGTGTCAGTGAGAGGGAGAGAGACATTGTCAGTGATAGAGAGAGACAGAGAGACAGTGTCACAGAGAGAGAGAGAGAGTGAGAGAGACAGTGTTAGTGATAGAGAAAGAGAGAGACAGTGTCAGTGAGAGAGAGAGAGAGAGAGAGAGCCAGTGTCACACAGAGAGAGAGAGAGACAGTACAGTGAGAGAGAGAGACAGTGTCAGTGAGAGAGAGAGAGAGAGAGAGAGACAGTGTCACAGAGAGAGAGAGAGAGAGAGAGACAGTGTTAGTGATAGAGAGAGAGAGAGAGAGACAGTGTCAGTGAGAGAGAGAGAGACAGTGTCAGTGAGAGAGAGAGAGAGAGACAGTGTCACAGAGAGAGAGAGAGAGCGAGAGAGACAGTGTTAGTGATAGAGAGAGAGAGAGAGAGAGACAGTGTCAGTGAGAGAGAGAGAGAGAGAGACAGTGTCACAGAGAGAGAGAGAGAGAGCGAGAGAGACAGTGTCAGTGAGTGAGAGAGAGAGAGACATTGTCAGTGAGAGACAGAGACAGTGTCAGTGAGAGAGAGAGAGAGAGTGTCACAGAGAGAGAGACAGTGTCAGTGAGAGAGACAGAGAGAGACAGTGTCAGATTGAGAGAGAGACAGTGTCACAGAGAGAGAGACAGTGTCAGTGAGAGAGAGCGAGACAGAGAGTTTGTCAGTGAGAGAGATAGAGACAGAGATTTAGTGTCAGTGAGAGAGAGAGAGAGAGACAGTGTCATAGAGAGAGAGAGACACAGTGTCAGTGAGAGAGACAGAGAGAGACAGTGTCTGTGTGAGAGAGAGAGTGTCAGTGAGAGAGAGAGAGTGTCACAGAGAGAGAGACAGTGTCAGTGAGAGAGAGAGAGAGACAGTGTCAGTGAGAGAGCGAGACAGTGTTAGTGATAGAAAGACGGAGAGCGAGAGACAGTGTCAGAGAGCGAGAGAGAGAGAGAGACAGTGTCAGAGAGAGAGAGACAGTGTCAGTGAGAGAGAGCGAGAGACAGTGTCAGTGAGAGAGAGAGAGAGAGCGAGACAATGTCACACAGAGAGAGAGAGAGAGACAGTACAGTGAGAGAGAGAGAGAGACAGTGTCAGTGAGAGGGAGAGAGACATTGTCAGTGATAGAGAGAGACAGAGAGACAGTGTCACAGAGAGAGAGAGAGCGAGAGAGACAGTGTTAGTGATAGAGAAAGAGAGAGACAGTGTTAGTGATAGAGAGAGAGAGACAGTGTCAGTGAGAGAGAGAGACAGTGTCAGTGAGAGAGAGAGAGAGAGACAGTGTCAGTGAGAGAGAGAGAGAGAGAGAGAGAGACGGTGTCAGTGAGAGAGCGAGACAGTGTTAGTGATAGAAAGAGTGAGAGACAGTGTCAGAGAGCGAGAGAGAGAGAGAGAGACAGTGTCAGAGAGAGAGAGAGAGAGAGAGACAGTGTCCGTGAGAGAGCGAGACAGTGTTAGTGATAGAGAGAGGGAGAGCGAGAGACAGTGTCAGTGAGAGAGAGAGAGAGAGACAGTGTCACACAGAGAGAGAGAGAGAGAGAGAGACAGTACAGTGAGAGAGAGAGACAGAGTCAGTGAGAGAGAGAGAGACAGAGAGACAGTGTCACAGAGAGAGAGAGTGAGAGCGAGAGAGACAGTGTTAGTGATAGAGAGAGAGAGAGACAGTGTCAGTGAGAGAGAGAGAGACAGTGTCAGTGAGAGAGAGACAGTGTCACAGAGAGAGAGAGAGAGAGAGCGAGAGAGACAGTGTTAGTGACAGAGAGAGAGAGAGAGAGAGAGAGACTGTGTCAGTGAGAGAGAGAGAGAGAGAGACAGTGTCACAGAGATAGAGACAGAGTCAGTGAGAGAGAGCGAGAGAGAGAGTTTGTCAGTGAGAGAGATAGAGACAGAGATTTAGTGTCAATGAGAGAGAGAGAGACAGTGTCATAGAGAGAGAGAAAGAGAGAGAGAGACAGTGTCAGTGAGTGAGAGAGAGAGAGACAGTGTCAGTGAGAGAGAGAGACAGTGTCAGTGAGAGAGAGAGAGAGAGAGAGAGACAGTGTCAGTGAGAGAGAGACACAGTGTCAGTGAGAGAGACAGTGTCTGTGTGAGAGAGAGAGAGACAGTGTCAGTGAGAGAGAGAGAGAGAGAGAGAGACGGTGTCAGTGAGTGAGCGAGACAGGGTTAGTGATAGAAAGAGTGAGAGTGAGAGACAGTGTCAGAGAGCGAGACAGAGAGAGAGAGACAGTGTCAGAGAGAGAGAGAGAGACAGTGTCAGTGAGAGAGAGCGAGACAGTGTCAGTGAGAGAGAGAGAGAGAGTGTCAGTGAGAGAGCGAGACAGTGTTAGTGATAGAGAGAGGGAGAGCGAGAGACAGTGTCAGAGAGCGAGAGAGAGACAGTGTCAGTGAGAGAGAGAGAGACAGTGTCAGTGAGAGAGCGAGACAGTGTTAGTGATAGAGAGAGGGAGAGCGAGAGACAGTGTCAGTGAGAGAGAGAGAGAGAGAGAGACAGTGTCACACAGAGAGAGAGAGAGAGAGAGACAGTACAGTGAGAGAGAGAGAGAGAGAGACAGTGTCAGTGAGAGGGAGAGAGACATTGTCAGTGATAGAGAGAGACAGAGAGACAGTGTCACAGAGAGAGAGAGAGCGAGAGAGACAGTGTTAGTGATAGAGAAAGAGAGAGACAGTGTCAGTGAGAGAGAGAGAGAGACAGTGTCACAGAGAGAGAGAGAGAGAGAGACGGTGTCAGTGAGAGAGCGAGACAGTGTTAGTGATAGAAAGAGTGAGAGACAGTGTCAGAGAGCGAGAGAGAGAGAGAGACAGTGTCAGTGAGAGAGAGAGAGAGACAGTGTCACAGAGAGAGAGAGAGAGAGAGACGGTGTCAGTGAGTGAGCGAGACAGGGTTAGTGATAGAAAGAGTGAGAGTGAGAGACAGTGTCAGAGAGCGAGACAGAGAGAGAGAGACAGTGTCAGAGAGAGAGAGAGAGACAGTGTCAGTGAGAGAGAGCGAGACAGTGTCAGTGAGAGAGAGAGAGAGAGTGTCAGTGAGAGAGCGAGACAGTGTTAGTGATAGAGAGAGGGAGAGCGAGAGACAGTGTCAGAGAGCGAGAGAGAGACAGTGTCAGTGAGAGAGAGAGAGACAGTGTCAGTGAGAGAGCGAGACAGTGTTAGTGATAGAGAGAGGGAGAGCGAGAGACAGTGTCAGTGAGAGAGAGAGAGAGAGAGAGACAGTGTCACACAGAGAGAGAGAGAGAGAGAGACAGTACAGTGAGAGAGAGAGAGAGAGAGACAGTGTCAGTGAGAGGGAGAGAGACATTGTCAGTGATAGAGAGAGACAGAGAGACAGTGTCACAGAGAGAGAGAGAGCGAGAGAGACAGTGTTAGTGATAGAGAAAGAGAGAGACAGTGTCAGTGAGAGAGAGAGAGAGACAGTGTCACAGAGAGAGAGAGAGAGAGAGACGGTGTCCGTGAGAGAGCGAGACAGTGTTAGTGATAGAGAGAGGGAGAGCGAGAGACAGTGTCAGTGAGAGAGAGAGAGAGAGAGACAGTGTCACACAGAGAGAGAGAGAGAGAGAGAGACAGTACAGTGAGAGAGAGAGACAGAGTCAGTGAGAGAGAGAGAGACAGAGAGACAGTGTCACAGAGAGAGAGAGTGAGAGCGAGAGAGACAGTGTTAGTGATAGAGAGAGAGAGACAGTGTCAGTGAGAGAGAGAGAGACAGTGTCAGTGAGAGAGAGACATTGTCACAGAGAGAGAGAGAGAGAGAGCGAGAGAGACAGTGTTAGTGACAGAGAGAGAGAGAGAGAGAGAGAGACTGTGTCAGTGAGAGAGAGAGAGAGAGAGACAGTGTCACAGAGAGAGAGACAGAGTCAGTGAGAGAGAGCGAGAGAGAGAGTTTGTCAGTGAGAGAGATAGAGACAGAGATTTAGTGTCAATGAGAGAGAGAGAGAGACAGTGTCATAGAGAGAGAGAAAGAGAGAGAGAGACAGTGTCAGTGAGTGAGAGAGAGAGAGACAGTGTCAGTGAGAGAGAGAGACAGTGTCAGTGAGAGAGAGAGAGAGAGAGAGAGACAGTGTCAGTGAGAGAGAGACACAGTGTCAGTGAGAGAGACAGTGTCTGTGTGAGAGAGAGAGAGACAGTGTCAGTGAGAGAGAGAGAGAGAGAGAGAGAGACGGTGTCAGTGAGTGAGCGAGACAGGGTTAGTGATAGAAAGAGTGAGAGTGAGAGACAGTGTCAGAGAGCGAGAGAGAGAGAGAGAGACAGTGTCAGAGAGAGAGAGAGAGACAGTGTCAGTGAGAGAGAGCGAGACAGTGTCAGTGAGAGAGAGAGAGAGAGTGTCAGTGAGAGAGCGAGACAGTGTTAGTGATAGAGAGAGGGAGAGCGAGAGACAGTGTCAGAGAGCGAGAGAGAGACAGTGTCAGTGAGAGAGAGAGAGACAGTGTCAGTGAGAGAGCGAGACAGTGTTAGTGATAGAGAGAGGGAGAGCGAGAGACAGTGTCAGTGAGAGAGAGAGAGAGAGAGAGACAGTGTCACACAGAGAGAGAGAGAGAGAGAGACAGTACAGTGAGAGAGAGAGAGAGAGAGACAGTGTCAGTGAGAGGGAGAGAGACATTGTCAGTGATAGAGAGAGACAGAGAGACAGTGTCACAGAGAGAGAGAGAGCGAGAGAGACAGTGTTAGTGATAGAGAAAGAGAGAGACAGTGTCAGTGAGAGAGAGAGAGAGACAGTGTCACAGAGAGAGAGAGAGAGAGAGCGAGAGAGACAGTGTCAGTGAGAGAGAGAGAGAGAGACAGTGTCACAGAGAGAGAGAGAGAGAGAGAGAGACAGTGTCACAGAGAGAGAGAGAGAGAGCGAGAGAGACAGTGTCAGTGAGTGTGAGAGAGAGAGACAGTGTCAGTGAGAGAGAGAGACAGTGTCAGTGAGAGAGAGAGAGAGAGAGTGTCACAGAGAGAGAGACAGTGTCAGTGAGAGAGCGAGAGAGACAGTGTTAGTGACAGAGTGAGAGAGAGAGAGAGAGAGACTGTGTCAGTGAGAGAGAGAGAGAGAGAGACAGTGTCACAGAGAGAGAGACAGTGTCAGTGAGAGAGAGCGAGAGAGAGAGTTTGTCAGTGAGAGAGATAGAGACAGAGATTTAGTGTCAATGAGAGAGAGAGAGAGACAGTGTCATAGAGAGAGAGAAAGAGAGAGAGAGACAGTGTCAGTGAGTGAGAGAGAGAGAGACAGTGTCAGTGAGAGAGAGAGACAGTGTCAGTGAGAGAGAGACACAGTGTCAGTGAGAGAGACAGTGTCTGTGTGAGAGAGAGAGAGACAGTGTTAGTGAGAGAGAGAGAGAGAGACAGTGTCAGTGAGAGAGAGAGACAGTGTCACAGAGAGAGAGACAGTGTCAGTGAGAGAGCGAGACAGTGTTAGTGATAGAAAGAGGGAGAGCGAGAGACAGTGTCAGAGAGCGAGAGAGAGAGAGAGACAGTGTCAGTGAGAGAGAGCGAGACAGTGTCAGTGAGAGAGAGAGAGTGTCAGTGAGAGAGCGAGACAGTGTTAGTGATAGAGAGAGGGAGAGCAAGAGACAGTGTCAGAGAGCGAGAGAGAGACAGTGTCAGTGAGAGAGAGAGAGAGAGACAGTGTCAGTGAGAGAGCGAGACAGTGTTAGTGATAGAGAGAGGGAGAGCGAGAGACAGTGTCAGTGAGAGAGAGAGAGAGAGAGACAGTGTCACACAGAGAGAGAGAGAGAGAGAGACAGTACAGTGAGAGAGAGAGACAGAGTCAGTGAGAGAGAGAGAGACAGAGAGACAGTGTCACAGAGAGAGAGAGTGAGAGCGAGAGAGACAGTGTTAGTGATAGAGAGAGAGAGAGACAGTGTCAGTGAGAGAGAGAGACAGTGTCAGTGAGAGAGAGAGAGGGAGACAGTGTCAGTGAGAGAGCGAGACAGTGTTAGTGATAGAAAGAGTGAGAGACAGTGTCAGAGAGCGAGAGAGAGAGAGAGAGACAGTGTCAGAGAGAGAGAGAGAGACGGTGTCAGTGAGAGAGCGAGACAGTGTTAGTGATAGAGAGAGGGAGAGCGAGAGACAGTGTCAGAGAGCGAGAGAGAGACAGTGTCAGAGAGCGAGAGAGAGAGAGAGAGACAGTGTCAGAGAGAGAGAGAGAGAGACAGTGTCAGTGAGAGAGAGCGAGACAGTGTCAGTGAGAGAGAGAGAGAGAGTGTCAGTGAGAGAGCGAGACAGTGTTAGTGATAGAGAGAGGGAGAGCGAGAGACAGTGTCAGAGAGCGAGAGAGAGACAGTGTCAGTGAGAGAGAGAGAGACAGTGTCAGTGAGAGAGCGAGACAGTGTTAGTGATAGAGAGAGAGAGAGAGAGACAGTGTCAGTGAGAGAGAGAGAGAGAGAGAGACAGTGTCACAGAGAGAGAGTGAGAGCGAGAGAGACAGTGTTAGTGATAGAGAGAGAGAGAGAGACAGTGTCAGTGAGAGAGAGAGAGACAGTGTCAGTGAGAGAGAGAGAGAGAGCGAGAGAGACAGTGTTAGTGACAGAGAGAGAGAGAGAGAGAGAGACAGTGTCAGTGAGAGAGAGCGAGACAGTGTCAGTGCGAGAGAGAGAGAGTGTCAGTGAGAGAGCGAGACAGTGTAAGTGATAGAGAGAGGGAGAGCGAGAGACAGTGTCAGTAAGAGAGAGAGAGACAGAGTCAGTGAGAGAGAGAGACAGTGTCAGTGAGAGGGAGAGAGACATTGTCAGTGAGAGGGAGAGAGACATTGTCAGTGATAGAGAGAGACAGAGTCACAGAGAGAGAGAGAGAGCGAGAGGGACAGTGTTAGTGATAGAGAGACAGTGTCAGTGAGAGAGAGAGAGAGAGAGACAGTGTCACAGAGAGAGAGAGTGAGAGCGAGAGAGACAGTGTTAGTGATAGAGAGAGAGAGAGACATTGTCAGTGATAGAGAGAGAGAGAGACATTGTCAGTGATAGAGAGAGAGAGAGAGACAGTGTCACAGAGAGAGAGAGTGAGAGCGAGAGAGACAGTGTTAGTGATAGAGAGAGAGAGAGACAGTGTCAGTGAGAGAGAGAGACAGTGTCAGTGAGAGAGAGAGACAGAGACAGTGTCACAGAGAGAGAGAGAGAGAGAGCGAGAGAGACAGTGTTAGTGACAGAGAGAGAGAGAGAGAGACTGTGTCAGTGAGAGAGAGAGAGATTTAGTGTCAGTGAGAGAGAGAGAGAGACAGTGTCAGTGAGTGAGAGAGAGTGTCAGTGAGAGAGAGAGAGAGACAGTGTCACAGAGAGAGAGAGACAGTGTCAGTGAGAGGGAGAGAGACATTGTCAGTGATAGAGAGAGAGAGAGAGAGAGAGAGAGAGAGAGAGCGAGAGAGACAGTGTTAGTGATAGAGAGATTAGATTAGATTAGATTAGACTTACAGTGTGGAAACAGGCCCTTCGGCCCAACAAGTCCACACCGACCCGCCGAAGCGAAACCCACCCATACCCCTACATTTACCCCTTACCTAACACTATGGGCAATTTAGCGTGGCCAATTCACCTGACCCGCACATCTTTGGACTGTGGGAGGAAACCGAGCACCCGGAGGAAACCCACACAGACACGGGGAGAACGTGCAAACTCCACACAGTCAGTCGCCTGAGTCGGGATTCGAACCCGGGTCTACAGGCGCTGTGAGGCAGCAGTGCTAACCACTGTGCCACCGTGCCGCCCACAAAGAGAGAGAGAGAGAGACAGTGTCAGTGAGAGAGAGAGAGAGACAGTGTCAGTGAGAGAGAGAGAGAGAGACAGAGAGACAGTGTCACAGAGAGAGAGAGAGAGAGCGAGAGAGACAGTGTTAGTGACAGAGAGAGAGAGAGAGACTGTGTCAGTGAGAGAGACAGTGTCACAGAGAGAGACAGTGTCAGTGAGAGAGAGCGAGAGAGAGAGTTTGTCAGTGAGAGAGATAGAGACAGAGATTTAGTGTCAGTGAGAGAGAGAGAGACAGTGTCATAGAGAGAGCGAGACAGTGTTAGTGATAGAAAGAGGGAGAGCGAGAGACAGTGTCAGAGAGAGAGAGAGACAGTGTCAGAGAGAGAGAGAGACAGTGTCAGAGAGAGAGAGAGACAGTGTCAGTGAGAGAGAGCGAGACAGTGTCAGTGAGAGAGAGAGAGAGAGTGTCAGTGAGAGAGCGAGACAGTGTTAGTGATAGAGAGAGAGAGAGAGACAGTACAGTGAGAGAGAGAGACAGAGTCAGTGAGAGAGAGAGACAGTGTCAGTGAGAGGGAGAGAGACATTGTCAGTGATAGAGAGAGACAGAGAGACAGTGTCACAGAGAGAGAGTGAGAGCGAGAGAGACAGTGTTAGTGATAGAGAGAGAGAGAGAGACAGTGTCAGTGAGAGAGAGAGACAGTGTCAGTGAGAGAGAGAGAGAGAGACAGTGTCACAGAGAGAGAGAGAGAGCGAGAGAGACAGTGTTAGTGACAGAGAGAGAGAGAGAGAGACTGTGTCAGTGAGAGAGAGAGAGAGAGAGAGAGAGACGGTGTCAGTGAGTGAGCGAGACAGGGTTAGTGATAGAAAGAGTGAGAGTGAGAGACAGTGTCAGAGAGCGAGACAGAGAGAGAGAGACAGTGTCAGAGAGAGAGAGAGAGACAGTGTCAGTGAGAGAGAGCGAGACAGTGTCAGTGAGAGAGAGAGAGAGAGTGTCAGTGAGAGAGCGAGACAGTGTTAGTGATAGAGAGAGGGAGAGCGAGAGACAGTGTCAGAGAGCGAGAGAGAGACAGTGTCAGTGAGAGAGAGAGAGACAGTGTCAGTGAGAGAGCGAGACAGTGTTAGTGATAGAGAGAGGGAGAGCGAGAGACAGTGTCAGTGAGAGAGAGAGAGAGAGAGACAGTGTCACACAGAGAGAGAGAGAGAGAGAGACAGTACAGTGAGAGAGAGAGAGAGAGACAGTGTCAGTGAGAGGGAGAGAGACATTGTCAGTGATAGAGAGAGACAGAGAGACAGTGTCACAGAGAGAGAGAGAGCGAGAGAGACAGTGTTAGTGATAGAGAAAGAGAGAGACAGTGTCAGTGAGAGAGAGAGAGAGACAGTGTCACAGAGAGAGAGAGAGAGAGAGCGAGAGAGACAGTGTCAGTGAGAGAGAGAGAGAGAGACAGTGTCACAGAGAGAGAGAGAGAGAGAGAGAGACAGTGTCACAGAGAGAGAGAGAGAGAGAAAGAGCGAGAGAGACAGTGTCAGTGAGTGTGAGAGAGAGAGACAGTGTCAGTGAGAGAGAGAGACAGTGTCAGTGAGAGAGAGAGAGAGAGTGTCACAGAGAGAGAGACAGTGTCAGTGAGAGAGCGAGAGAGACAGTGTTAGTGACAGAGTGAGAGAGAGAGAGAGAGAGACTGTGTCAGTGAGAGAGAGAGAGAGAGAGACAGTGTCACAGAGATAGAGACAGTGTCAGTGAGAGAGAGCGAGAGAGAGAGTTTGTCAGTGAGAGAGATAGAGACAGAGATTTAGTGTCAATGAGAGAGAGAGAGAGACAGTGTCATAGAGAGAGAGAAAGAGAGAGAGAGACAGTGTCAGTGAGTGAGAGAGAGAGAGACAGTGTCAGTGAGAGAGAGAGACAGTGTCAGTGAGAGAGAGACACAGTGTCAGTGAGAGAGACAGTGTCTGTGTGAGAGAGAGAGAGACAGTGTTAGTGACAGAGAGAGAGAGAGACAGTGTCAGTGAGAGAGAGAGACAGTGTCAGTGAGAGAGCGAGACAGTGTTAGTGATAGAAAGAGGGAGAGCGAGAGACAGTGTCAGAGAGCGAGAGAGAGAGAGACAGTGTCAGTGAGAGAGAGCGAGACAGTGTCAGTGAGAGAGAGAGAGAGTGTCAGTGAGAGAGCGAGACAGTGTTAGTGATAGAGAGAGGGAGAGCAAGAGACAGTGTCAGAGAGCGAGAGAGAGACAGTGTCAGTGAGAGAGAGAGAGAGAGAGACAGTGTCAGTGAGAGAGCGAGACAGTGTTAGTGATAGAGAGAGGGAGAGCGAGAGACAGTGTCAGTGAGAGAGAGAGAGAGAGAGACAGTGTCACACAGAGAGAGAGAGAGAGAGAGAGAGACAGTACAGTGAGAGAGAGAGACAGAGTCAGTGAGAGAGAGAGAGACAGAGAGACAGTGTCACAGAGAGAGAGAGTGAGAGCGAGAGAGACAGTGTTAGTGATAGAGAGAGAGAGAGACAGTGTCAGTGAGAGAGAGAGACAGTGTCAGTGAGAGAGAGAGAGGGAGACAGTGTCAGTGAGAGAGCGAGACAGTGTTAGTGATAGAAAGAGTGAGAGACAGTGTCAGAGAGCGAGAGAGAGAGAGAGAGACAGTGTCAGAGAGAGAGAGAGAGACAGTGTCAGTGAGAGAGAGCGAGACAGTGTCAGTGAGAGAGAGAGAGTGTCAGAGAGAGAGCGAGACAGTGTTAGTGATAGAGAGAGGGAGAGCGAGAGACAGTGTCAGTGAGAGAGAGAGAGAGAGAGAGAGAGACAGTGTCACACAGAGAGAGAGAGAGAGAGAGAGACAGTACAGTGAGAGAGAGACAGAGTCAGTGAGAGAGAGAGAGACAGACAGTGTCAGTGAGAGGGAGAGAGACATTGTCAGTGATAGAGAGAGACAGAGAGACAGTGTCACAGAGAGAGAGAGAGAGTGAGAGAGACAGTGTTAGTGATAGAGAAAGAGAGAGACAGTGTCAGTGAGAGAGAGAGAGAGAGAGAGAGCCAGTGTCACACAGAGAGAGAGAGAGACAGTACAGTGAGAGAGAGAGACAGTGTCAGTGAGAGAGAGAGAGAGAGAGAGAGACAGTGTCACAGAGAGAGAGAGAGAGAGAGAGACAGTGTTAGTGATAGAGAGAGAGAGAGAGAGACAGTGTCAGTGAGAGAGAGAGAGACAGTGTCAGTGAGAGAGAGAGAGAGAGACAGTGTCACAGAGAGAGAGAGAGAGCGAGAGAGACAGTGTTAGTGATAGAGAGAGAGAGAGAGAGAGACAGTGTCAGTGAGAGAGAGAGAGAGAGAGACAGTGTCACAGAGAGAGAGAGAGAGAGCGAGAGAGACAGTGTCAGTGAGTGAGAGAGAGAGAGACATTGTCAGTGAGAGAGAGAGACAGTGTCAGTGAGAGAGAGAGAGAGAGTGTCACAGAGAGAGAGACAGTGTCAGTGAGAGAGACAGAGAGAGACAGTGTCAGATTGAGAGAGAGACAGTGTCACAGAGAGAGAGACAGTGTCAGTGAGAGAGAGCGAGACAGAGAGTTTGTCAGTGAGAGAGATAGAGACAGAGATTTAGTGTCAGTGAGAGAGAGAGAGAGAGACAGTGTCATAGAGAGAGAGAGACACAGTGTCAGTGAGAGAGACAGAGAGAGACAGTGTCTGTGTGAGAGAGAGAGTGTCAGTGAGAGAGAGAGAGTGTCACAGAGAGAGAGACAGTGTCAGTGAGAGAGAGAGAGAGACAGTGTCAGTGAGAGAGCGAGACAGTGTTAGTGATAGAAAGACGGAGAGCGAGAGACAGTGTCAGAGAGCGAGAGAGAGAGAGAGACAGTGTCAGAGAGAGAGAGACAGTGTCAGTGAGAGAGAGCGAGAGACAGTGTCAGTGAGAGAGAGAGAGAGAGCGAGACAATGTCACACAGAGAGAGAGAGAGAGACAGTACAGTGAGAGAGAGAGAGAGAGACAGTGTCAGTGAGAGGGAGAGAGACATTGTCAGTGATAGAGAGAGACAGAGAGACAGTGTCACAGAGAGAGAGAGAGCGAGAGAGACAGTGTTAGTGATAGAGAAAGAGAGAGACAGTGTTAGTGATAGAGAGAGAGAGACAGTGTCAGTGAGAGAGAGAGACAGTGTCAGTGAGAGAGAGAGAGAGAGACAGTGTCAGTGAGAGAGAGAGAGAGAGAGAGAGACGGTGTCAGTGAGAGAGCGAGACAGTGTTAGTGATAGAAAGAGTGAGAGACAGTGTCAGAGAGCGAGAGAGAGAGAGAGAGACAGTGTCAGAGAGAGAGAGAGAGAGAGAGACAGTGTCCGTGAGAGAGCGAGACAGTGTTAGTGATAGAGAGAGGGAGAGCGAGAGACAGTGTCAGTGAGAGAGAGAGAGAGAGAGACAGTGTCACACAGAGAGAGAGAGAGAGAGAGAGACAGTACAGTGAGAGAGAGAGACAGAGTCAGTGAGAGAGAGAGAGACAGAGAGACAGTGTCACAGAGAGAGAGAGTGAGAGCGAGAGAGACAGTGTTAGTGATAGAGAGAGAGAGAGACAGTGTCAGTGAGAGAGAGAGAGACAGTGTCAGTGAGAGAGAGACAGTGTCACAGAGAGAGAGAGAGAGAGAGCGAGAGAGACAGTGTTAGTGACAGAGAGAGAGAGAGAGAGAGAGAGACTGTGTCAGTGAGAGAGAGAGAGAGAGAGACAGTGTCACAGAGAGAGAGACAGAGTCAGTGAGAGAGAGCGAGAGAGAGAGTTTGTCAGTGAGAGAGATAGAGACAGAGATTTAGTGTCAATGAGAGAGAGAGAGAGACAGTGTCATAGAGAGAGAGAGAGAGAGAGAGAGACAGTGTCAGTGAGTGAGAGAGAGAGAGACAGTGTCAGTGAGAGAGAGAGACAGTGTCAGTGAGAGAGAGAGAGAGAGAGAGAGACAGTGTCAGTGAGAGAGAGACACAGTGTCAGTGAGAGAGACAGTGTCTGTGTGAGAGAGAGAGAGACAGTGTCAGTGAGAGAGAGAGAGAGAGAGAGAGAGACGGTGTCAGTGAGAGAGCGAGACAGGGTTAGTGATAGAAAGAGTGAGAGTGAGAGACAGTGTCAGAGAGCGAGACAGAGAGAGAGAGACAGTGTCAGAGAGAGAGAGAGAGACAGTGTCAGTGAGAGAGAGCGAGACAGTGTCAGTGAGAGAGAGAGAGAGAGTGTCAGTGAGAGAGCGAGACAGTGTTAGTGATAGAGAGAGGGAGAGCGAGAGACAGTGTCAGAGAGCGAGAGAGAGACAGTGTCAGTGAGAGAGAGAGAGACAGTGTCAGTGAGAGAGCGAGACAGTGTTAGTGATAGAGAGAGGGAGAGCGAGAGACAGTGTCAGTGAGAGAGAGAGAGAGAGAGAGACAGTGTCACACAGAGAGAGAGAGAGAGAGAGACAGTACAGTGAGAGAGAGAGAGAGAGAGACAGTGTCAGTGAGAGGGAGAGAGACATTGTCAGTGATAGAGAGAGACAGAGAGACAGTGTCACAGAGAGAGAGAGAGCGAGAGAGACAGTGTTAGTGATAGAGAAAGAGAGAGACAGTGTCAGTGAGAGAGAGAGAGAGACAGTGTCACAGAGAGAGAGAGAGAGAGACGGTGTCAGTGAGAGAGCGAGACAGTGTTAGTGATAGAAAGAGTGAGAGACAGTGTCAGAGAGCGAGAGAGAGAGAGAGAGACAGTGTCAGAGAGAGAGAGAGAGAGAGAGACAGTGTCCGTGAGAGAGCGAGACAGTGTTAGTGATAGAGAGAGGGAGAGCGAGAGACAGTGTCAGTGAGAGAGAGAGAGAGAGAGACAGTGTCACACAGAGAGAGAGAGAGAGAGAGAGACAGTACAGTGAGAGAGAGAGACAGAGTCAGTGAGAGAGAGAGAGACAGAGAGACAGTGTCACAGAGAGAGAGAGTGAGAGCGAGAGAGACAGTGTTAGTGATAGAGAGAGAGAGAGACAGTGTCAGTGAGAGAGAGAGAGACAGTGTCAGTGAGAGAGAGACAGTGTCACAGAGAGAGAGAGAGAGAGAGCGAGAGAGACAGTGTTAGTGACAGAGAGAGAGAGAGAGAGAGAGACTGTGTCAGTGAGAGAGAGAGAGAGAGAGACAGTGTCACAGAGAGAGAGACAGTGTCAGTGAGAGAGAGCGAGAGAGAGAGTTTGTCAGTGAGAGAGATAGAGACAGAGATTTAGTGTCAATGAGAGAGAGAGAGAGACAGTGTCATAGAGAGAGAGAAAGAGAGAGAGAGACAGTGTCAGTGAGTGAGAGAGAGAGAGACAGTGTCAGTGAGAGAGAGAGACAGTGTCAGTGAGAGAGAGAGAGAGAGAGAGAGACAGTGTCAGTGAGAGAGAGACACAGTGTCAGTGAGAGAGACAGTGTCTGTGTGAGAGAGAGAGAGACAGTGTCAGTGAGAGAGAGAGAGAGAGAGAGAGAGACGGTGTCAGTGAGAGAGCGAGACAGGGTTAGTGATAGAAAGAGTGAGAGTGAGAGACAGTGTCAGAGAGCGAGAGAGAGAGAGAGAGACAGTGTCAGAGAGAGAGAGAGAGACAGTGTCAGTGAGAGAGAGCGAGACAGTGTCAGTGAGAGAGAGAGAGAGAGTGTCAGTGAGAGAGCGAGACAGTGTTAGTGATAGAGAGAGGGAGAGCGAGAGACAGTGTCAGAGAGCGAGAGAGAGACAGTGTCAGTGAGAGAGAGAGAGACAGTGTCAGTGAGAGAGCGAGACAGTGTTAGTGATAGAGAGAGGGAGAGCGAGAGACAGTGTCAGTGAGAGAGAGAGAGAGAGAGAGACAGTGTCACACACAGAGAGAGAGAGAGAGACAGTACAGTGAGAGAGAGAGAGAGAGAGACAGTGTCAGTGAGAGGGAGAGAGACATTGTCAGTGATAGAGAGAGACAGAGAGACAGTGTCACAGAGAGAGAGAGAGCGAGAGAGACAGTGTTAGTGATAGAGAAAGAGAGAGACAGTGTCAGTGAGAGAGAGAGAGAGACAGTGTCACAGAGAGAGAGAGAGAGAGAGCGAGAGAGACAGTGTCAGTGAGAGAGAGAGAGAGAGACAGTGTCACAGAGAGAGAGAGAGAGAGAGAGAGAGACAGTGTCACAGAGAGAGAGAGAGAGAGCGAGAGAGACAGTGTCAGTGAGTGTGAGAGAGAGAGACAGTGTCAGTGAGAGAGAGAGACAGTGTCAGTGAGAGAGAGAGAGAGAGAGTGTCACAGAGAGAGAGACAGTGTCAGTGAGAGAGAGAGAGAGACAGTGTTAGTGACAGAGTGAGAGAGAGAGAGAGAGAGACTGTGTCAGTGAGAGAGAGAGAGAGAGAGACAGTGTCACAGAGAGAGAGACAGTGTCAGTGAGAGAGAGCGAGAGAGAGAGTTTGTCAGTGAGAGAGATAGAGACAGAGATTTAGTGTCAATGAGAGAGAGAGAGAGACAGTGTCATAGAGAGAGAGAAAGAGAGAGAGAGACAGTGTCAGTGAGTGAGAGAGAGAGAGACAGTGTCAGTGAGAGAGAGAGACAGTGTCAGTGAGAGAGAGACACAGTGTCAGTGAGAGAGACAGTGTCTGTGTGAGAGAGAGAGAGACAGTGTTAGTGACAGAGAGAGAGAGAGACAGTGTCAGTGAGAGAGAGAGACAGTGTCACAGAGAGAGAGACAGTGTCAGTGAGAGAGCGAGACAGTGTTAGTGATAGAAAGAGGGAGAGCGAGAGACAGTGTCAGAGAGCGAGAGAGAGAGAGACAGTGTCAGTGAGAGAGAGAGAGACAGTGTCAGTGAGAGAGAGAGAGAGTGTCAGTGAGAGAGCGAGACAGTGTTAGTGATAGAGAGAGGGAGAGCAAGAGACAGTGTCAGAGAGCGAGAGAGAGACAGTGTCAGTGAGAGAGAGAGAGAGAGAGACAGTGTCAGTGAGAGAGCGAGACAGTGTTAGTGATAGAGAGAGGGAGAGCGAGAGACAGTGTCAGTGAGAGAGAGAGAGAGAGAGACAGTGTCACACAGAGAGAGAGAGAGAGAGAGACAGTACAGTGAGAGAGAGAGACAGAGTCAGTGAGAGAGAGAGAGACAGAGAGACAGTGTCACAGAGAGAGAGAGTGAGAGCGAGAGAGACAGTGTTAGTGATAGAGAGAGAGAGAGACAGTGTCAGTGAGAGAGAGAGACAGTGTCAGTGAGAGAGAGAGAGAGAGACAGTGTCAGTGAGAGAGCGAGACAGTGTTAGTGATAGAAAGAGTGAGAGACAGTGTCAGAGAGCGAGAGAGAGAGAGAGAGACAGTGTCAGAGAGAGAGAGAGAGACGGTGTCAGTGAGAGAGAGAGACAGTGTTAGTGATAGAGAGAGGGAGAGCGAGAGACAGTGTCAGAGAGCGAGAGAGAGACAGTGTCAGAGAGCGAGAGAGAGAGAGAGAGACAGTGTCAGAGAGAGAGAGAGAGAGACAGTGTCAGTGAGAGAGAGCGAGACAGTGTCAGTGAGAGAGAGAGAGAGAGTGTCAGTGAGAGAGCGAGACAGTGTTAGTGATAGAGAGAGGGAGAGCGAGAGACAGTGTCAGAGAGCGAGAGAGAGACAGTGTCAGTGAGAGAGAGAGAGACAGTGTCAGTGAGAGAGCGAGACAGTGTTAGTGATAGAGAGAGAGAGAGAGAGACAGTGTCAGTGAGAGAGAGAGAGAGAGAGAGAGAGACAGTGTCACAGAGAGAGAGTGAGAGCGAGAGAGACAGTGTTAGTGATAGAGAGAGAGAGAGAGACAGTGTCAGTGAGAGAGAGAGAGACAGTGTCAGTGAGAGAGAGAGAGAGAGCGAGAGAGACAGTGTTAGTGACAGAGAGAGAGACAGTGTCAGTGAGAGAGAGCGAGACAGTGTCAGTGCGAGAGAGAGAGAGTGTCAGTGAGAGAGCGAGACAGTGTAAGTGATAGAGAGAGGGAGAGCGAGAGACAGTGTCAGTAAGAGAGAGAGAGACAGAGTCAGTGAGAGAGAGAGACAGTGTCAGTGAGAGGGAGAGAGACATTGTCAGTGAGAGGGAGAGAGACATTGTCAGTGATAGAGAGAGACAGAGTCACAGAGAGAGAGAGAGAGCGAGAGGGACAGTGTTAGTGATAGAGAGACAGTGTCAGTGAGAGAGAGAGAGAGAGAGACAGTGTCACAGAGAGAGAGAGTGAGAGCGAGAGAGACAGTGTTAGTGATAGAGAGAGAGAGAGACATTGTCAGTGATAGAGAGAGAGAGAGACATTGTCAGTGATAGAGAGAGAGAGAGAGACAGAGTCACAGAGAGAGAGAGAGAGAGCGAGAGAGACAGTGTTAGTGAGAGAGAGAGAGAGAGACAGTGTCAGTGAGAGAGAGAGAGAGTGTCAGTGAGAGAGAGAGAGAGAGACAGTGTTAGAGAGAGAGAGAGAGAGAGAGAGAGTCAGAGAGAGAGAGAGAGAGACTGTGTCAGTGAGAGAGAGAGAGATTTAGTGTCAGAGAGAGAGAGAGAGACAGTGTCAGTGAGTGAGAGAGAGAGTCAGTGAGAGAGAGAGAGAGACAGTGTCACAGAGAGAGAGAGAGAGAGAGACAGTGTCAGTGAGAGGGAGAGAGACATTGTCAGTGATAGAGAGAGAGAGAGAGAGAGAGAGCGAGAGAGAGACAGTGTTAGTGATAGAGAGATTAGATTAGATTAGATTAGACTTACAGTGTGGAAACAGGCCCTTCGGCCCAACAAGTCCACACCGACCCGCCGAAGCGAAACCCACCCATACCCCTACATTTACCCCTTACCTAACACTATGGGCAATTTAGCGTGGCCAATTCACCTGACCCGCACATCTTTGGACTGTGGGAGGAAACCGGAGCACCCGGAGGAAACCCACACAGACACGGGGAGAACGTGCAAACTCCACACAGTCAGTCGCCTGAGTCGGGATTCGAACCCGGGTCTACAGGCGCTGTGAGGCAGCAGTGCTAACCACTGTGCCACCGTGCCGCCCACAAAGAGAGAGAGAGAGAGACAGTGTCAGTGAGAGAGAGAGAGAGACAGTGTCAGTGAGAGAGAGAGATAGAGACAGAGAGACAGTGTCACAGAGAGAGAGAGAGAGAGCGAGAGAGACAGTGTTAGTGACAGAGAGAGAGAGAGAGACTGTGTCAGTGAGAGAGACAGTGTCACAGAGAGAGACAGTGTCAGTGAGAGAGAGCGAGAGAGAGAGTTTGTCAGTGAGAGAGATAGAGACAGAGATTTAGTGTCAGTGAGAGAGAGAGAGACAGTGTCATAGAGAGAGCGAGACAGTGTTAGTGATAGAAAGAGGGAGAGCGAGAGACAGTGTCAGAGAGAGAGAGAGACAGTGTCAGAGAGAGAGAGAGACAGTGTCAGTGAGAGAGAGCGAGACAGTGTCAGTGAGAGAGAGAGAGAGAGTGTCAGTGAGAGAGCGAGACAGTGTTAGTGATAGAGAGAGAGAGAGAGACAGTACAGTGAGAGAGAGAGACAGAGTCAGTGAGAGAGAGAGACAGAGTCAGTGAGAGAGAGAGACAGTGTCAGTGATAGAGAGAGACAGAGAGACAGTGTCACAGAGAGAGAGTGAGAGCGAGAGAGACAGTGTTAGTGATAGAGAGAGAGAGAGAGACAGTGTCAGTGAGAGAGAGAGACAGTGTCAGTGAGAGAGAGAGAGAGAGAGAGAGAGACAGTGTCACAGAGAGAGAGAGAGAGCGAGAGAGACAGTGTTAGTGACAGAGAGAGAGAGAGAGAGACTGTGTCAGTGAGAGAGAGAGAGAGAGAGAGACAGTGTCACAGAGAGAGAGACAGTGTCAGTGAGAGAGAGCGAGAGAGTTTGTCAATGAGAGAGATAGAGACAGAGATTTAGTGTCAGTGAGAGAGAGAGAGACAGTGTCAGTGAGAGAGAGAGAGTGTCAGTGAGAGAGAGAGAGAGAGACAGTGTCAGTGAGAGAGAGACAGTGTCAGTGAGAGAGACAGTGTCTGTGTGAGAGAGAGAGAGACAGTGTCAGTGAGAGAGAGAGAGAGAGAGAGACAGTGTCAGTGAGAGAGAGCGAGACAGTGTCAGTGAGAGAGAGAGAGAGAGTGTCAGTGAGAGAGCGAGACAGTGTTAGTGATAGAGAGAGGGAGAGCGAGAGACAGTGTCAGAGAGCGAGAGAGAGACAGTCTCTCTCTCTCTCTCTCTCTCACTGACAGTGTCCGTGAGAGAGCGAGACAGTGTTAGTGATAGAGAGAGGGAGAGCGAGAGACAGTGTCAGTGAGAGAGAGAGAGAGAGAGAGACAGTGTCACACAGAGAGAGAGAGAGAGAGAGACAGTACAGTGAGAGAGAGAGACAGAGTCAGTGAGAGAGAGAGAGACAGAGAGACAGTGTCACAGAGAGAGAGAGTGAGAGCGAGAGAGACAGTGTTAGTGATAGAGAGAGAGAGACAGTGTCAGTGAGAGAGAGAGAGAGAGAGAGACAGTGTCACAGAGAGAGAGAGAGTGAGTGAGAGCGAGAGAGACAGTGTTAGTGATAGAGAGAGAGAGAGAGACAGTGTCAGTGAGAGAGAGAGAGACAGTGTCAGTGAGAGAGAGAGAGAGAGACATTGTCACAGAGAGAGAGAGAGAGCGAGAGAGACAGTGTTAGTGACAGAGAGAGAGAGAGAGACTGTGTCAGTGAGAGAGAGAGAGAGAGACAGTGTCACAGAGAGAGAGACAGTGTCAGTGAGTGAGAGAGAGAGAGAGACAGTGTCAGTGAGAGAGAGAGAGAGAGAGACAGTGTCACAGAGAGAGAGACAGTGTCAGTGAGTGAGAGAGAGAGAGAGACAGTGTCAGTGAGAGAGAGACACAGTGTCAGTGAGAGAGACAGTGTCTGTGTGAGAGAGAGAGAGAGACAGTGTCAGTGAGAGAGAGAGGGAGAGCGAGAGACAGTGTCAGAGAGCGAGAGAGAGAGAGAGACAGTGTCAGAGAGAGAGAGAGACAGTGTCAGTGAGAGAGAGAGAGAGAGAGTGTCAGTGAGAGAGCGAGACAGTGTTAGTGATAGACAGAGGGAGAGCGAGAGACAGTGTCAGAGAGCGAGAGAGAGAGTGTCAGTGAGAGAGTAATCCATGGGAAAAGTTCCAGTTGAAGGGCTTCTGCCCGAAATGTTGATTCTCCTGGATGCTGCCTGAACTGCTGTGCTTTTCCAGCACCACCCTCTCCACTCTGTTCTGAGGCGAATGTGAGGATTCCTGATGCTGGAGATGAATGACAGCTGTGTGCCTTTGAATCCCACTCAGCTTCGGGAGGAGTGAGGAGTTGGTGCTGTGCTCTGGCTGTGAGAGCAGAAGGCACTGAGACTGCATCACTCAGTCAAACTGCCATCTGCAGACAGTAGGGTAAGGACTCACTCCCCAGTGCAACACACCTCCTCTTTCAAAATGTGGACAACACTGACATCCTGTGGTTGTATGCTGTCATTACAAGAATGTGCTGATCACGTTTTCACAAAGACTTTCTCCTTGTGTCTGCATGAATGTGCAAACTCTCCACAGACAGTCACCTGAGGCTGGAATCAAACCTGGGTCCCTGGCACTGTGGGGCAGCAGTGCTAACCACTGAGCCACCATGCCACAAGGTGATTCTTGGTTGGCTTCTCTCCCTGAAATTTCTCCTGCCTGTCAGAACCTTTTGCAACTCGGGGCCCAATGCATTTTTCAGCCGCCTCAATGTTTTTCAAAATGTCAATCTGTGACAAATAGGACACCTACTTTCTGCACAGCAGGCCCCCACAAACAGCCAGATAATAATGACCAGGAATGATGACTGTTCTGATGAAGGGCTTTTGTCCGAAACGTCGACTCTCCTCCTCCTCGGATGCTGCCTGACCTGCTGTGCTTTTCCAGCAACACCCTCTCGACTCTGATATACAGTTCTCACTTTGTCCCACACAACAACGACAAGTCAGTCTCTTTCGGTGAAGTCTAAATATTGGCCAGGACGCTCCAGCTCTGACAAAGAATCATCTTGACTCGAAATGTGAGCTCGTTCTCTCTCCGCGGACGCTGCCTGTGACCTCCAGCATTTGTTTTCAGTTTTCAGGATTGATTCCAGCATCTGCAGGAAACTGTTCCTGCCCCCCAGATAGCTCTCCACCTCATTTGGTGATAGAGTTGAGGGATACACCCTCAGGGAGGGCAGATGGAACCTCGGCTTAATGTCACCTGGAGGTGTTCCTTCCAGAATGGTCCCATTATTTCCTTCAGGTCTCACTGAAGGAACAATAAGAAGGTTGTAAATCAATCCTGTGTTGGGGTTGGAACCTCCAACCTCCCGGACTCACACTCCATTCCTCTGTTCACTGTGCTGTAAGTAATTCGTTACAAATCCTACACTCACTTTCTCCTGGCACAACTTTGTCCAGTTTTTATGAACACATTCATTTCCAAAATAACTTCATTGGGAACAAACACTGACAGAGCAAATGCGCAGAGTCCTGACACAGAATTCAACCCACCAGGAACCACCACAGACTGATTATTGTTGGTGATGGGAAAACGAAGTGTGTGTGTGTGTGTGTGTGTGTGTGTGTGTGTGTGTGTGTGTGTGTGTGTGTGTGTGTGGTGTGTGTGTGTGTGTGTGTGTGTGTGTGTGTGAGAGAGAGAACACCGATGGTGAGAAATAATGATTAAACCAGCTTCTGGGGCTTTGGAAATTCCAGGCTGGATGTAGACAACGCCTTCATCAAACTGTGCCCGTTGTTGGAAGATTGTCCATCCCAGAATTTATCACAATTTAATAAGGAGCAGAGGACCAGGTACAGGAGGGGTAACAGAGATTAGAGTGACTGGAAATCTGCCCCCACCCCCCACCCACTCACCGACACTCACCTCCCCTCACTGACACTCCCCCCCCCCCTCACTGACACTCACCCCCCCTCACTGACACTCCCCCCCTCACTGACACTCTCCCCCCCTCACTGACACTCACCCCCCCTCACTGACTCTCACCCCCTCACTGACACTCACCCCCCCTCACTGACTCTCACCCCCCCTCACTGACACTCTCCCCTCCTCACTGACACTCCCCCCCCACTGACACTCTCCCCTCACTGACACTCTCCCCCCCCTCACTGACACTCTCTCCCCCCTCACTGACACACTCCCCCCTCACTGACACACATCCCCCCTCACTGACACTCACCCCCCTCACTGACACTCCCCCCCTCACTGACACTCTCCCCCCCTCACTGACACTCTCCCCCCTCACTGACACTCCCCCCCACTGACACACTCCCCCCCTCACTGACACACACCCCCCCTCACTGACACTCCCCCCCTCACTGACACTCTCCCCCCCTCACTGACACTCTCCCCCCCCTCACTGACACACTCCCCCCCTCACTGACACTCCCCCCCTCACTGACACTCCCCCCCCTCACTGACACTCCCCCCTCACTGACACTCTCCCCCCCTCACTGACACACTCCCCCCCTCACTGACACACTCCCCCCCTCACTGACACTCTCCCCCCCCTCACTGACACACACCCCCCCTCACTGACACTCTCCCCCCCTCACTGACACTCCCCCCTCACTGACACTCCCCCCCCCCCCTCACTGACACTCCCCCCTCACTGACACTCTCCCCCCCCTCACTGACACTCCCCCCCTCACTGACTCTCACCCCCCCCTCACTGACACTCTCACCCCCTCACTGACAGTCCCCCCCCTCACTGACACTCCCCCCCTCACTGACACACTCCCCCCTCACTGACACTCTCCCCCCTCACTGACACTCTACCCCCCCTCACTGACACTCCCCCCTCACTGACACTCCCCCCCTCACTGACACTCCCCCCCTCACTGACACTCTACCCCCCCTCACTGACACTCCTCCCTCACTGACACTCCTCCCTCACTGACACTCCCCCCCTCACTGACACTCTCCCCCCCCCCACTGACACTCTCCCCCCTCACTGACACTCTACCCCCCTCACTGACACTCTCCCCCCCCCTCACTGACACTCCCCCCCTCACTGACTCTCACCCCCCCCTCACTGACACTCTACCCCCCTCACTGACACTCTCCCCCCCCTCACTGACACTCTCCCCCCTCACTGACACTCTACCCCCCTCACACTGACACTCTCCCCCCCTCACTGACACTCTACCCCCCCTCACTGACACTCCCCCCCTCACTGACACTCTCCCCCCTCACTGACACTCTACCCCCCCTCACTGACACTCCCCCCTCACTGACACTCTCCCCCCCCTCACTGACACTCTCCCCCCCTCACTGACACTCTCCCCCCTCACTGACACTCACCCCCCCCTCACTGACACTCACCCCCCCTCACTGACACTCTCCCCCCTTCACTGACACTCTCCCCCCCCTCACTGACACTCTCCCCCCCTCACTGACACTCCCCCCCCCTCACTGACACTCTCCCCCCCCTCACTGACACACACACCCCCTCACTGACACTCTCCCCCCCTCACTGACACTCCCCCCCTCACTGACTCTCACCCCCCCCTCACTGACACTCTACCCCCCTCACTGACACTCTCCCCCCCTCACTGACACTCTCCCCCCTCACTGACACTCTACCCCCCCTCACTGACACTCTCCCCCCCTCACTGACACTCTACCCCCCCCTCACTGACACTCCCCCCCTCACTGACACTCTCCCCCCTCACTGACACTCTACCCCCCCTCACTGACACTCCCCCCTCACTGACACTCACCCCCCCTCACTGACACTCCCCCCTCACTGACACTCACCCCCCCTCACTGACACTCCCCCCTCACTGACACTCTCCCCCCCCTCACTGACACTCTCCCCCCCTCACTGACACTCACCCCCCCCCCTCACTGACACTCCCCCCCTCACTGTCACTCTCCCCCCCTCACTGACACTCTCCCCCCTCACTGTCACTCTCCCCCCTCACTGACACTCTCCCCCCCTCACTGACACTCACCCCCCCTCACTGACACCCCCCCTCACTGTCACTCTCCCCCCCCACTGACACTCTCCCCCCCTCACTGTCACTCTCCCCCCCCCACTGACACTCTCCCCCCCTCACTGACACTCCCCCCCTCACTGACACTCTCCCCCCCTCACTGACACTCTCCCCCCCCTCACTGACACTCACCCCCCCTCACTGACACTCCCCCCCTCACTGTCACTCTCCCCCCCTCACTGACACTCCCCCACCTCACTGACACTCACCCCCCCTCACTGTCACTCTCCCCTCACTGACACTCCCCCCTCACTGACACTCACCCCCCCACTGACACTCACCCCCCCCTCACTGACACTCACCCCCCTCACTGACACTCTCCCCCCTCTCACCGACACTCACCCCCCCTCACTGACACTCTCCCCCCCTCACTGACACTCACCCCCCTCACTGACTCGCACCTTTCACACTGACCCTTGACCTCACTCCCCCCACCCTCACCTCACTGTGATCGCTGGTGAACGGAGAGGCTGTCAATGCGTTTGGATTTACTCTGCAGTTTGAGAGAGGGAAGGTGGAATCAAAGGAGTTCTGCAGCTGAATAAAGGCAACTGCAGAGGCCTGGAGGAGGATCTGGGGAGAACTGACTGGGAGAGGAGCTTAGCAGGAGAGACAGTGGAGCAGTCATGGCAGGGGTCTCTGGGAGTAATTCAGGAGACACGGCAGAGATTCTGAATGAAGAAGAGGAAGCAAGGTCCAGGGAGGATGAGCTGAAAATGTGTTGCTGGTTAAAGCACAGCAGGTCAGGCAGCATCCAAGGAACAGGGAATTCGACGTTTCGGGCCGGAGCCCTTCATCAGGAAACGTCGAATTTCCTGTCCTTGGATGCTGCCTGACCTGCTGCGCTTTAACCAGCAACACATTTTCAACTCTGATCTCCAGCATCTGCAGTCCTCACTTTTTACTCCAGGGAGGATGAGGCAACTATGACTGACCAGGGAGGTCAGGGACAGCGTCAAAGTGAAAGGGAGAGCATATAATGTGGCGAAGGGCTTATAAAGCTGACAAAGACCAACCGAGAGAAACCACGCAAGAATCAGGAGGGAGAAGATTATCTTACTGGCTAGCTTCCCCTCATACTTTGAGGAAGACTGAGTTTCTTTAGATTAAGAAAGGGCAAAAGTGGACATTGGACTGCTGGAAATTGACCCTGGAGAGATCGAAGTGGGGAGCAAGGAAACGGCCAAGGAACAGAATAATTACTTTATATCGTCTTCATGGTGAAAGACATGAGGAAAATCCCAAAAAGTCAAGAGAGTGAGGAGGGCAGAGGGTGGACATCACCAAGGGGTGTATTCTATTCCGTCCAGGTGAGATTCATCTTAGACCAAAGAGTTCACAGGGAGAAGGTTGAAAAGATAGCGAAGGCAGTCTTGGTAATTTTTCGGGAATCGTTAGAATCAGGGCGGGTAACACAGGACTGGAAAATTGCTAATGTCACACCCCTGCTTAAAAAAGGGAGTAAGGCAAAGGACAGAAAATTACAGACTGGTTAGTCTAACATCAGTCATGGGCAACATTCCTGGAATCCGTTGGGAAGGATGAGATTTCTGAATACTTGGAAGTGTGTGGCAAAGTCAGCATGGCTTCGTCAAGGGGAAGGTTCTGCCTGACAAATCTGCTGCAGGTTAGACCAAGGAGAGCTAATGGATATTATCCACCTGGACTTCAAGAAGGCCTTTGACAAGCTGCTGCACAGGAGGCTGAGTAAGATAAAGGGCCCATGGTGTTAGAGGCAAGGTACTAGCATGGATAGAAGCTTGGCTGTCTGGCAGGATGCAGAGAGTGGGGATTAAAGTGTCCTCAGGATGGCAGTCAGTTACAGCCAGAAAGATGAAGGAACTGACAGCAAAGTTTGCTGATGATACAAAAATAGGTGGAGGGACAGGTAGTATTGAGGAGGTGGGGAGGCTGCAGAAGGATTTGGACAGGTTAGGAGAGTGGGCAAAGAAGTGGAATATCATATGGGAAAGTGTGAGGTCATACACTTTGGTCGGAAGAACAGAGACTTGAACTATTTTCCAAATGGGGAGAAAATTCAGAAATCTGAAGTGCAAAAAGATTTGAGAGTTCTCATCCAGGATTCTCTGAACCTGCAAATGTACCTTAGGTCAGTAGTTAGGGAGGCAAATGCAATGATGGCATTTATTTTGAGAGGACTGGAATATAAAAGCAGGGATTTACCACTGAGGCTCGAGAAGGCCACATTTGGAATACTATGTGCAGTTTAGGGCCTCATATCTCAGGAAGGATGGACTGACCCTGCAGTGTGTTGGTTTTAGGTAATCTAATTTAATCTACTGTGTTCAGAGAAGGTTTGCGAGAATGGTCCCAGGAATGAAAAGCTTAAGATATGAGGAATGTTTGAGGACTCTATCAAGTATAAACCCAGAGTTGAGAAGGATGAGGGGGTCTAATTGAAACATACAGATACTAAATGGCCTGGACAGAGTGGATGTTGGGAAGATGTTTCCATTGGTAGGAGAGACTAGGACCCGAGGGCACAGCCTGAGAGTAAAGGGAAGATGAGAAACTTCTTCAGCCAGAGAGTGATAAATCTATGGAATTCACTCCCACAGAAGGCTGTGGAGGCCAGGTCATTGAGTATATTTAAGACTGAGATAGATAGGTTCCTGAGTATTCAGGGAATCAAGGGTTGCAGGGAAAAAGTGGGAGAATGCGGTTGAGAAAGTGATCAGCCAGGATTGAATGGTGGAGCAGGCTCGATGGACTGAATGGTCTCATTTCTGCTCCTATATCTTATGGTCTTGTGGACTCTAGGAATCCCAATGGAATCTCTGGGTTGCTGATGGCTGGGTGGGCTGAGGATGGACCTGAAGTGGTTGGCCTCTTGCCCTGAGGATGTTGAGGCCAAGACCTGTGTGAGAATGGCTGGTTGGGAATGACATCAACATCTCAACTGTGCTCCTTGGGTGACTTGCTTCAGTCTGTCCATGCTCTGGGCAGCTGTCTCTCCTGTTCATTGGGTGTTCCCTCTTGGTTTGATCGGACAGTGACACTTGTAATAGCGTCACTGAGATACCTATTGGTGTAACCAAATATTGCTGGACATGGATTGTTTGAATCTTAGGAAAAAAACAGAGTGCCTTGGCTATCTTAAAAGTTTTTATGAAAATACAGTAAACTAGTTGAGCTGGTAATTTATTGTTACGTGTATACATTGCCATAAGCCAGCACCATTACATACTTTATAAAAATAAATAAATCACATAAATTTTAGGACAGATTTCATCTTTAGTGCTATTCCCACCTCCTTGATTTCCGAAGTGAATACTGGATACCATGATACTACACAGCTGCCAAACCATTCCGAGGCTGCAACACCAGGGAGTCGGCATACTAAAGCAGACCTCGCCGTCAAAGAGACCCAGACATTGCCTCTGCCAAGGCTGCCTCATCGCTGCTGATACTTCAGCTGCCACTATAGCCAGAAGACTGTCTCAACTCTCAATGAGAGGAGCCCATCTCAACTTCTGAGCACAGTTCCTTTCGAAGGAAGACGATGCCATTGTGTTTGCCACTTTCCATGCACAAACATTTGTCTTTTTGGTTCGCGCTCTGAAATGGTATCCTGTTCCTCCACAGCTTCTGGAAGTGACCTCGGTTCTGGATGCGTTTTTTGCTTCCAATCTGACTTGACTTTCTTGAAAGTCGAATCTTCCTTTGATTGGAAGGAATCTGACAAAGGCTCATCAGTAATTCCGAGACCAATTCTGTTTGGAACAAATCTTTATTTCATTAATGATCTTCCTAGGTCAGTGAAGGTGAGAAATCATCGGTAAATACCCCAGCATGCTGAACTCTGAAAAAAGCTAGAATTTTATTGCGCTTAAATTGAAGTAATTATCAAAGGCTTGCAAACCTTTGAAGTATCTGTACCCTCATTGATATTTCAGTCAGTTATATCATACTATTGTATTTAATAGGTTCTATATTGTATGTTTTTTAGCTTCAGACTTTACTTCAAAATTAAACTTATTTTATATTTCAAGCACTGTTTTCTCAAAGTTGTCCAATCTCACATTATGTTTGGCCAATCTTGGACATTAAATCTTTTGGTAGCATTATTTCTCAATCCATTCCTATTTAATATGTTTCTTTAGGTATAAGACTAAAACGTTTTTTTGTAATCTGTGGCATTTCAGTGCAGTTTGTAATCTGTCATTCTTGTATTCTTCGTCTCTCAAATAGAATAGAAGAGAATGATGAGAAACTGCTGCTCCAATCATAAGCTAGTTCTCTCCTGTGCTTGATGCTGATAGGCTAATGATAGACCTATCAGCAACAAATTCAAGGGAGAAACATTCCAAAATGTCTGCAATCCTGGTTACAATTCAGCTTTTCATATCCTCCATGCTCTCTGTTTCCTTTGCTCTAAGACTACACCCAGACTCAACCAATCCATCAGGACGAATAGATTGGTCAGCACAATAATACTTTCACATAACAAGTATCTAAACTGTTTAAGGACTATTGGGTGACAGGGTAGCTCAGTGGTTAGCACTCTGCTGCCCTTAGCGCAAGGGATCAACATTCAATTCCAGCCTCAGGCCACTGCCTGTGTTGAGTTTGCACATGGGATTTTGGGAGGACACTCACTCAGACAAGGATGTGCAGGTTAGATGGATTGGCCGTGATAGATTTCTTGTAGTTTTCAGAGATGTGCAGGCTCGGTGGGTTAGCCATGAGAAATTCTGGGTGGGATGGTCTTTGGAGGGTCAGTGTGGACCCAGTGGGTCATAGCGCCTGCTTCCACCTTATCAGGATTTTGCGATGAGATACACCAGGAATTTGCCCTGTGTTGAAGTGTCAGAGTTAGAGAGAAACTCCAAAACGGGGCTTCACATTATGACGCAGAAGGTATACTGTTTGCAATCCCTTTCAGGGAGCTGCTGTGGTACAGTGGTCTTGTCCCAACCTCTGAACTAGGACAAACAAGTTCAAATCCGACCTGCTCCAGAGATGTGTGTTCGTATTTCTGAACAAGTACTGTCCAGAATCTGGGCAGAGGGAAGACTCTGAGGGGCTCCGGGTTATTTTTTGAATGCAGGACTCCGATTGGGAATTCACTCGGTGGGAGGATGGCTATTGGGAATGTAAAGAGTCATCCACGTTGCAGTGGGTTTGGAGTTACATTTAGGCCACACCAGGTGCAGATGGGTGTTTCCTTCCCAAAAGGACATGAGTGAACCAGCTGGGTTTTTCAGACGGTCACCATTAGACTCTGAATTGCAGATTTATACTGAATTCAAATTCCACCATCAGCCTTGGTGGGGTTTGAACCCAGCTCCCCCAGAACATGACCTGGGTCATCCCTGGAACAACAGTCCGGCAATAACACCACTAGGGTCTCACCTCCCCTAATGTGATATAGCAAGGCACAAACCGTTTATAACCAAAGCCTTTCCAATTTCTATGGGTTTTATGTTAATATACTCCACAACCACCTGGTGAAGGAGCGTCGCTCCGAAAGCTAGTGTGCTTCCAAATAAACCTGTTGGACTCTAACCTGGTGCTGGGTGATTTTTAACTTGATCCACCCCAGTCCAACACCGGCATCTCCAAATCATTTCGGGTCTGCTGAAGCCAAACCAGTGAATTCGAGAAAGGCGAGCAATTGTTGTGAACCTGGGCAGTGATGATGATGATGTGACCAGAGTAAAAGGTGGAACAATCCCCAAGGGCTGGAGGTCAGGCAATGGTCTGCTGCCTGAACTCATAGCGAGGTCTGTCAGACATCCCAGCTCACTCATTCAGCAGGAGACTGTAGTCGGTGTGCAAATACAGTTAACCTTTTATGTGTATATCTTTTATTGTCCTTTGGGAATCACGCACCATTGATTTGCAGGAACCGTCTGTATTAAGCAGTAAAGAATCGCAGACGAAGACAACTCACATCCGGAAATTGCTCAGCCCTCAGACCTTTTAGCTGCGGGGTTTGTTCAGAGTTTAATGAGCAGGACTGCGGGAATGGAGCAACAGTTCCACAGGGATACCAGGCAGATTCATGGGCCTGCTTTGTCCTGACAGTGAGCAACTGGGTGCCTGCTGAATAGAAACAAAAGGCAGGACTGCGGCCTCTCCCCGAATCTCTATAAAATGACCAAGTTCAGAAGAGAAAAGTCAACTCAGCATCAGCCAGTCGCTTCCCTTTCTCCCCTGTCAGCTCGGGAGTCGTCCTACTCCCTGAGAGAGGCATTCAAGATCATTCCTGACACAATGACATCAGTGCAATGGGGACAGAACGATGGGAACTGTATAATGGGGACAGTACAATGGGGACAGTGCAATGCAGACAGTGCAATGGGGACAGTGCAATGGGGACAGTGCAATGGGGACAGTACAATGGGGACAGTGCAATGGGGAGCAGTGCAATGGGGACAGTGCAATGGGAGCAGTGCAATGGGGACAGTGCAATGGGGACAGTACAATGGGGACAGTGCAATGGGAGCAGTGCAATGGGGACAGTACAATGGGGACAGTGCAATAGGGACAGTACAATGGGGACAGTGCAAGGGGGACAGTGCAATGGGAGCAGTACAATAGGGACAGTGCAAGGGGACAGTGCAATGGGGACAGTGCAATGGGAGCAGTGCAATGGGGACAGTGCAATGGGAGCAGTGCAATGGGGACAGTGCAATGGGGACAGTACAATGGGGACAGTGCAAGGGGGACAGTGCAATAGGGACAGTACAATGGGGACAGTGCAATGGGAGCAGTACAATAGGGACAGTGCAAGGGGACAGTACAATGGGGACAGTGCAATGGGGACAGTGCAATGGGAGCAGTGCAATGGGGACAGTGCAATGGGGACAGTACAATGGGGACAGTGCAAGGGGGACAGTGCAATAGGGACAGTGCAATGGGGACAGTGCAATGGGAGCAGTACAATAGGGACAGTGCAAGGGGACAGTACAATGGGGACAGTGCAATGGGGACAGTGCAATGGGAGCAGTGCAATGGGGACAGTGCAATGGGAGCAGTGCAATGGGGACAGTGCAATGGGGACAGTGCAAGGGGGACAGTGCAATAGGGACAGTGCAATGGGGACAGTACAATGGGAGCAGTACAATAGGGACAGTGCAAGGGGACAGTACAATGGGGACAGTGCAAGGGGGACAGTGCAATAGGGACAGTGCAATGGGGACAGTGCAATGGGGACAGTGCAATGGGAGCAGTGCAATGGGGACAGTGCAATGGGGACAGTGCAATGGGAGCAGTACAATGGGAGCAGTGCAATAGGGACAGTGCAATAGGGACAGTGCAATGGGGACAGTACAATGGGGACAGTACAATGGGGACAGTGCAATAGGGACAGTGCAAGGGGGACAGTGCAATAGGGACAGTGCAATGGGAGCAGTGCAATGGGGACAGTGCAATGGGGACAGTGCAATGGGAGCAGTACAATGGGAGCAGTGCAATAGGGACAGTGCAATAGGGACAGTGCAATGGGGACAGTGCAAGGGGAGCAGTACAATAGGGACAGTGCAAGGGGACAGTACAATGGGGACAGTGCAAGGGGGACAGTGCAATAGGGACAGTGCAATGGGGACAGTGCAATAGGGACAGTGCAATGGGGACAGTGCAATGGGAGCAGTACAATAGGGACAGTGCAAGGGGACAGTACAATGGGGACAGTGCAAGGGGGACAGTGCAATAGGGACAGTGCAATGGGGACAGTGCAATGGGGACAGTGCAATGGGAGCAGTGCAATGGGGACAGTACAATGGGGACAGTGCAATAGGTACAGAGCAAGGGGGACAGTGCAATAGGGACAGTGCAATGGGAGCAGTGCAATGGGGACAGTGCAATGGGGACAGTGCAATGGGAGCAGTACAATGGGAGCAGTGCAATAGGGACAGTGCAATGGGGACAGTGCAAGGGGACAGTACAATGGGGACAGTGCAAGGGGGACAGTGCAAGGGGGACAGTGCAAGGGGACAGTGCAATGGGGACAGTGCAAGGGGGACAGTGCAATGGGGACAGTGCAATGGGGACAGTACAATGGGGACAGTGCAAGGGGGACAGTGCAATGGGGACAGTACAATAGGGACAGTGCGATGGGGACAGTGCAATGGGGCAGTACAATGGTGACAGTGCAATAGGGACAGTGCAATGGGGACAGTGCAATGGGGACAGTACAATAGGGACAGTGCAATGGGGACAGTGCAATGGGGCAGTACAATAGGGACAGTGAAATAGGGACAGTGCAAGGGGGACAGTGCAATGGGGACAGTGCAATGGGGACAGTGCAAGGGGGACAGTGCAATGGGGACAGTGCAAGGGGGACAGTGCAATGGGGACAGTGCAATGGGGCAGTACAATGGGGACAGTGCAATAGGGACAGTGCAAGGGGGACAGTGCAATGGGGACAGTGCAATGGGGACAGTGCAAGGGGGACAGTGCAATGGGGACAGTGCAATGGGGACAGTGCAATGGGGGCAGTGCAATGGGGACAGTACAATGGGGACAGTGCAATGGGGACAGTACAATAGGGACAGTGCAATGGGGCAGTACAATGGGGACAGTACAATGGGGACAGTGCAATAGGGACAGTGCAATGGGGGCTGTACAATGGGGACAGTACAATGGGGACAGTACAATGGGGACAGTGCAAGGGGACAGTACAATGGGGACAGTGCAAGGGGGACAGTGCAATGGGGACAGTGCAATGGGAGCAGTGCAATGGGGACAGTACAATGGGGACAGTGCAATGGGGACAGTACAATGGGAGCAGTGCAATGGGGACAGTGCAATGGGGACAGTACAATGGGGACAGTGCAATGGGGACAGTGCAATGGGAGCAGTGCAATGGGGACAGTGCAATGGGGACAGTACAATGGGGACAGTACAATGGGGACAGTACAATGGGGACAGTGCAAGGGGACAGTACAATGGGGACAGTGCAAGGGGGACAGTGCAATAGGGACAGTGCAATGGGGACAGTGCAATGGGGACAGTGCAATGGGAGCAGTGCAATGGGGACAGTGCAATGGGGACAGTACAATGGGGACAGTGCAAGGGGGACAGTGCAATGGGGACAGTGCAATGGGAGCAGTGCAATGGGGACAGTACAATGGGGACAGTGCAATAGGGACAGTGCAATGGGGACAGTGCAATGGGAGCAGTACAATAGGGACAGTGCAAGGGGACAGTACAATGGGGACAGTGCAAGGGGGACAGTGCAATAGGGACAGTGCAATAGGGACAGTGCAATAGGGACAGTGCAATGGGGACAGTGCAAGGGGACAGTACAATGGGGACAGTGCAAGGGGGACAGTGCAAGGGGGACAGTGCAAGGGGACAGTACAATGGGGACAGTGCAAGGGGGACAGTGCAATGGGGACAGTGCAAGGGGGACAGTGCAATGGGGACAGTGCAATGAGGACAGTGCGATGGGGACAGTGCAATGGGGCAGTACAATGGTGACAGTGCAATAGGGACAGTGCAATGGGGACAGTGCAATGGGGACAGTACAATAGGGACAGTGCAATGGGGACAGTGCAATGGGGCAGTACAATGGTGACAGTGCAATAGGGACAGTGCAATGGGGCAGTACAATGGGGACAGTGCAATAGGGACAGTGCAAGGGGGACAGTGCAATGGGGACAGTGCAATGGGGACAGTGCAAGGGGGACAGTGCAATGGGAACAGTGCAAGGGGGACAGTGCAATGGGGACAGTGCAATGGGGACAGTGCAATGGGGGCAGTGCAATGGGGACAGTACAATGGGGACAGTACAATGGGGACAGTGCAAGGGGGACAGTGCAAGGGGGACAGTGCAATGGGAGCAGTACAATAGGGACAGTGCAATGGGGACAGTACAATGGGGACAGTACAATGGGGACAGTGCAATGGGGACAGTACAATAGGGACAGTGCAATGGGGACAGTGCAATGGGGCAGTACAATGGGGACAGTGCAATAGGGACAGTGCAATGGGGCAGTACAATGGGGACAGTGCAATAGGGACAGTGCAATGGGGACAGTACAATAGGGACAGTGCAATGGGGCAGTACAATGGTGACAGTGCAATAGGGACAGTGCAATGGGGGCTGTACAATGGGGACTGTACAATGGGGACAGTGCAAGGGGGACAGTGCAAGGGGGACAGTGCAATGGGAGCAGTACAAT
Organism: Hemiscyllium ocellatum; assembly: GCF_020745735.1. NCBI lineage: Eukaryota > Metazoa > Chordata > Chondrichthyes > Orectolobiformes > Hemiscylliidae > Hemiscyllium > Hemiscyllium ocellatum. The sequence continues at coordinate 53,224,560 of NC_083424.1, forward strand.
AGGGACAGTGCAATGGGGACAGTACAATGGGGACAGTACAATGGGGACAGTGCAATGGGAGCAGTACAATAGGGACAGTGCAATGGGGACAGTACAATAGGGACAGTGCAATAGGGACAGTGCAATGGGGACAGTACAATGGGGACAGTACAATGGGGACAGTACAATGGGGACAGTGCAATGGGGACAGTACAATAGGGACAGTGCAATAGGGACAGTGCAATGGGGACAGTACAATGGGGACAGTGCAATGGGGACAGTGCAATGGGGACAGTACAATGGGGACAGTACAATGGGGACAGTGCAATGGGAGCAGTACAATAGGGACAGTACAATGGGGACAGTGCAATGGGAGCAGTACAATAGGGACAGTGCAATGGGGACAGTGCAATGGGGACAGTACAATGGGGACAGTGCAAGGGGGACAGTGCAATGGGGACAGTGCAAGGGGGACAGTGCAAGGGGACAGTACAATGGGGACAGTGCAAGGGGGACAGTGCAATGGGGACAGTGCAAGGGGACAGTACAATGGGGACAGTGCAATGGGGACAGTACAATGGGGACAGTGCAAGGGGACAGTACAATGGGGACAGTACAATGGGGACAGTGCAATGGGAGCAGTACAATGGGGACAGTACAATGGGGACAGTGCAATGGGGACAGTGCAATGGGGACAGTACAATGGGGACAGTGCAATGGGAGCAGTACAATGGGGACAGTACAATGGGAGCAGTACAATGGGGACAGTGCAATGGGGACAGTGCAATGGGAGCAGTGCAATGGGGACAGTGCAATGGGGACAGTACAATGGGGACAGTGCAATGGGAGCAGTACAATAGGGACAGTACAATGGGGACAGTGCAATGGGAGCAGTACAATGGGGACAGTACAATGGGGACAGTGCAAGGGGGACAGTGCAATGGGGACAGTGCAATGGGGACAGTACAATGGGGACAGTGCAATGGGAGCAGTACAATGGGGACAGTACAATGGGGACAGTGCAATGGGAGCAGTGCAATGGGGACAGTGCAATGGGGACAGTACAATGGGGACAGTGCAAGGGGGACAGTGCAAGGGGACAGTACAATGGGGACAGTGCAAGGGGGACAGTGCAATGGGGACAGTGCAATGGGGACAGTACAATGGGGACAGTGCAAGGGGGACAGTGCAAGGGGACAGTACAATGGGGACAGTGCAAGGGGGACAGTGCAATGGGGACAGTGCAAGGGGACAGTACAATGGGGACAGTGCAATGGGGACAGTGCAATGGGGACAGAACGATGGGGACAGTGCAATGGGGACAGTGCAATGGGGACTGTACAATGGGGACAGTGCAATGGGGACAGTACAATGGGGACAGTGCAATGGGAGCAGTACAATGGGGACAGTACAATGGGGACAGTGCAATGGGAGCAGTGCAATGGGGACAGTGCAAGGGGACAGTACAATGGGGACAGTGCAATGGGGACAGTGCAATGGGGACAGAACGATGGGGACAGTGCAATGGGGACAGTGCAATGGGGACAGTGCAATGGGAGCAGTACAATAGGGACAGTGCAATGGGGACAGTGCAATGGGAACAGTACAATGGGGACAGTGCAATGGGGACAGTGCAATGGGGACAGTGCAATAGGGACAGTGCAATGGGGACAGTACAATGGGGACAGTACAATGGGGACAGTACAATGGGGACAGTGCAATAGGGACAGTGCAATAGGGACAGTGCAATGGGAGCAGTGCAATGGGGACAGTACAATGGGGACAGTACAATGGGGACAGTGCAATGGGGACAGTGCAATAGGGACAGTGCAATGGGGACAGTACAATAGGGACAGTGCAATGGGGACAGTACAATGGGGACAGTGCAATGGGAGCAGTACAATGGGGACAGTGCAATGGGAGCAGTACAATAGGGACAGTACAATGGGGACAGTACAATGGGGACAGTGCAATGGGGACAGTGCAATAGGGACAGTGCAATGGGGACAGTACAATAGGGACAGTGCAATGGGGACAGTACAATGGGGACAGTGCAATGGGAGCAGTACAATGGGGACAGTGCAATGGGAGCAGTACAATGGGGACAGTACAATGGGGACAGTGCAATGGGGACAGTGCAATAGGGACAGTACAATGGGGACAGTGCAATGGGGACAGTGCAATAGGGACAGTGCAATGGGGACAGTACAATGGGGACAGTGCAATGGGAGCAGTACAATAGGGACAGTACAATGGGGACAGTGCGATGGGGACAGTGCAATAGGGACAGTGCGATGGGGACAGAGCAATAGGGACAGTACAATGGGGACAGTGCAATAGGGACAGTACAATGGGGACAGTGCAATGGGGACAGTGCAATGGGGACAGTGCGATGGGGACAGTGCGATGGGGACAGTGCGATGGGGACAGTACAATGGGGACAGTGCAATGGGGGCTGTACAATGGGGACTGTACAATGGGGACAGTGCAAGGGGGACAGTGCAAGGGGGACAGTGCAATAGGGACAGTGCAATGGGGACAGTACAATAGGGACAGTGCAATAGGGACAGTGCAATGGGAGCAGTACAATAGGGACAGTGCAATGGGGACAGTACAATGGGAGCAGTGCAATGGGGACAGTGCAATGGGGACAGTACAATGGGGACAGTGCAATGGGGACAGTACAATGGGGACAGTGCAATGGGAGCAGTACAATAGGGACAGTGCAATGGGGACAGTGCAATGGGAACAGTACAATGGGGACAGTGCAATGGGGACAGTGCAATGGGGACAGTGCAATGGGGACAGTACAATGGGGACAGTGCAATAGGGACAGTACAATGGGGACAGTGCAATGGGGACAGTGCGATGGGAGCAGTACAATGGGGACAGTACAATGGGGACAGTGCAATGGGGACAGTGCAATAGGGACAGTGCAATGGGGACAGTACAATGGGGACAGTGCAATGGGAGCAGTACAATAGGGACAGTACTATGGGGACAGTGCGATGGGGACAGTGCAATAGGGACAGTGCGATGGGGACAGAGCAATAGGGACAGTACAATGGGAGCAGTAGAATAGGGACAGTACAATGGGGACAGTGCAATAGGGACAGTGCAATGGGGACAGTGCAATGGGGACAGTGCGATGGGGACAGTGCGATGGGGACAGTGCAATGGGGACAGTACAATGGGGACAGTACAATAGGGACAGTACAATGGGAGCAGTGCAATGGGGACAGTACAATGGGGACAGTGCAATGGGGACAGTGCAATGGGGACAGTGCGATGGGGACAGTGCGATGGGGACAGTGCAATGGGGACAGTACAATGGGGACAGTGCAATGGGGACAGTGCAATGGGGACAGTGCGATGGGGACAGTGCAATGGGAGCAGTACAATAGGGACAGTACAATAGGGACAGTGCGATGGGGACAGTGCAATGGGGACAGTGCAATGGGGACAGTGCAATAGGGACAGTACAATGGGGACAGTACAATGGGGACAGTACAATAGGGACAGTGCAATGGGGGCTGTACAATGGGGACAGTACAATGGGGACAGTACAATGGGGACAGTGCAAGGGGACAGTACAATGGGGACAGTGCAAGGGGGACAGTGCAATGGGGACAGTGCAATGGGAGCAGTGCAATGGGGACAGTACAATGGGGACAGTGCAATGGGGACAGTACAATGGGGACAGTGCAATGGGGACAGTGCAATGGGGACAGTGCAATGGGAGCAGTGCAATGGGGACAGTGCAATGGGGACAGTACAATGGGGACAGTGCAAGGGGGACAGTACAATGGGGACAGTGCAAGGGGACAGTACAATGGGGACAGTGCAAGGGGGACAGTGCAATAGGGACAGTGCAATGGGGACAGTGCAATGGGGACAGTGCAATGGGAGCAGTGCAATGGGGACAGTGCAATGGGGACAGTACAATGGGGACAGTGCAAGGGGGACAGTGCAATGGGGACAGTGCAATGGGAGCAGTGCAATGGGGACAGTACAATGGGGACAGTGCAATAGGGACAGTGCAATGGGGACAGTGCAATGGGAGCAGTACAATAGGGACAGTGCACGGGGACAGTGCAAGGGGGACAGTGCAATAGGGACAGTGCAATAGGGACAGTGCAATAGGGACAGTGCAATGGGGACAGTGCAAGGGGACAGTACAATGGGGACAGTGCAAGGGGGACAGTGCAAGGGGGACAGTGCAAGGGGACAGTACAATGGGGACAGTGCAAGGGGGACAGTGCAATGGGGACAGTGCAAGGGGGACAGTGCAATGGGGACAGTGCAATGAGGACAGTGCGATGGGGACAGTGCAATGGGGCAGTACAATGGTGACAGTGCAATAGGGACAGTGCAATGGGGACAGTGCAATGGGGACAGTACAATAGGGACAGTGCAATGGGGACAGTGCAATGGGGCAGTACAATGGTGACAGTGCAATAGGGACAGTGCAATGGGGCAGTACAATGGGGACAGTGCAATAGGGACAGTGCAAGGGGGACAGTGCAATGGGGACAGTGCAATGGGGACAGTGCAAGGGGGACAGTGCAATGGGAACAGTGCAAGGGGGACAGTGCAATGGGGACAGTGCAATGGGGACAGTGCAATGGGGGCAGTGCAATGGGGACAGTACAATGGGGACAGTACAATGGGGACAGTGCAAGGGGGACAGTGCAAGGGGGACAGTGCAATGGGAGCAGTACAATAGGGACAGTGCAATGGGGACAGTACAATGGGGACAGTACAATGGGGACAGTACAATGGGGACAGTGCAATGGGGACAGTACAATAGGGACAGTACAATGGGGATAGTGCAATAGGGACAGTGCAATGGGGCAGTACAATGGGGACAGTGCAATAGGGACAGTGCAATGGGGACAGTACAATAGGGACAGTGCAATGGGGCAGTACAATGGTGACAGTGCAATAGGGACAGTGCAATGGGGGCTGTACAATGGGGACTGTACAATGGGGACAGTGCAAGGGGGACAGTGCAAGGGGGACAGTGCAATGGGAGCAGTACAATAGGGACAGTGCAATGGGGACAGTACAATGGGGACAGTACAATGGGGACAGTGCAATGGGAGCAGTACAATAGGGACAGTGCAATGGGGACAGTACAATAGGGACAGTGCAATAGGGACAGTGCAATGGGGACAGTACAATGGGGACAGTACAATGGGGACAGTACAATGGGGACAGTGCAATGGGGACAGTACAATAGGGACAGTGCAATAGGGACAGTGCAATGGGGACAGTACAATGGGGACAGTACAATGGGGACAGTGCAATGGGAGCAGTACAATAGGGACAGTGCAATGGGGACAGTACAATGGGGACAGTGCAATGGGGACAGTACAATAGGGACAGTGCAATAGGGACAGTGCAATGGGAGCAGTACAATAGGGACAGTGCAATGGGGACAGTGCAATGGGGACAGTACAATGGGGACAGTGCAAGGGGGACAGTGCAAGGGGACAGTACAATGGGGACAGTACAATGGGGACAGTGCAATGGGAGCAGTACAATGGGGACAGTACAATGGGGACAGTGCAATGGGAGCAGTGCAATGGGGACAGTGCAATGGGAGCAGTGCAATGGGGACAGTGCAATGGGGACAGTACAATGGGGACAGTGCAATGGGAGCAGTACAATAGGGACAGTACAATGGGGACAGTGCAATGGGAGCAGTACAATGGGGACAGTACAATGGGGACAGTGCAAGGGGGACAGTGCAATGGGGACAGTGCAATGGGGACAGTACAATGGGGACAGTGCAATGGGAGCAGTACAATGGGGACAGTACAATGGGGACAGTGCAATGGGAGCAGTGCAATGGGGACAGTGCAATGGGGACAGTACAATGGGGACAGTGCAAGGGGGACAGTGCAAGGGGACAGTACAATGGGGACAGTGCAAGGGGGACAGTGCAATGGGGACAGTGCAAGGGGACAGTACAATGGGGACAGTGCAATGGGGACAGTGCAATGGGGACAGAACGATGGGGACAGTGCAATGGGGACAGTGCAATGGGGACTGTACAATGGGGACAGTGCAATGGGGACAGTACAATGGGGACAGTGCAATGGGAGCAGTACAATGGGGACAGTACAATGGGGACAGTGCAATGGGAGCAGTGCAATGGGGACAGTGCAATGGGGACGGTACAATGGGGACAGTGCAAGGGGGACAGTGCAAGGGGACAGTACAATGGGGACAGTGCAAGGGGGACAGTGCAATGGGGACAGTGCAAGGGGACAGTACAATGGGGACAGTGCAATGGGGACAGTGCAATGGGGACAGAACGATGGGGACAGTGCAATGGGGACAGTGCAATGGGGACTGTACAATGGGGACAGTGCAATGGGAGCAGTACAATAGGGACAGTGCAATGGGGACAGTGAAATGGGGACAGTGCAATGGGAGCAGTACAATAGGGACAGTGCAATGGGGACAGTGCAATGGGAACAGTACAATGGGGACAGTGCAATGGGGACAGTGCAATGGGGACAGTGCAATAGGGACAGTGCAATGGGGACAGTACAATGGGGACAGTACAATGGGGACAGTACAATGGGGACAGTGCAATAGGGACAGTGCAATAGGGACAGTGCAATGGGAGCAGTGCAATGGGGACAGTACAATGGGGACAGTACAATGGGGACAGTGCAATGGGGACAGTGCAATAGGGACAGTGCAATGGGGACAGTACAATAGGGACAGTGCAATGGGGACAGTACAATGGGGACAGTGCAATGGGAGCAGTACAATGGGGACAGTGCAATGGGAGCAGTACAATAGGGACAGTACAATGGGGACAGTACAATGGGGACAGTGCAATGGGGACAGTGCAATAGGGACAGTGCAATGGGGACAGTACAATAGGGACAGTGCAATGGGGACAGTACAATGGGGACAGTGCAATGGGAGCAGTACAATGGGGACAGTACAATGGGGACAGTGCAATGGGGACAGTGCAATAGGGACAGTACAATGGGGACAGTACAATGGGGACAGTGCAATGGGGACAGTGCAATAGGGACAGTGCAATGGGGACAGTACAATGGGGACAGTGCAATGGGAGCAGTACAATAGGGACAGTACAATGGGGACAGTGCGATGGGGACAGTGCAATAGGGACAGTGCGATGGGGACAGAGCAATAGGGACAGTACAATGGGAGCAGTAGAATAGGGACAGTACAATGGGGACAGTGCAATAGGGACAGTACAATGGGGACAGTGCAATGGGGACAGTGCAATGGGGACAGTGCGATGGGGACAGTGCGATGGGGACAGTGCAATGGGGACAGTACAATGGGGACAGTGCAATGGGGGCTGTACAATGGGGACTGTACAATGGGGACAGTGCAAGGGGGACAGTGCAAGGGGGACAGTGCAATAGGGACAGTGCAATGGGGACAGTACAATAGGGACAGTGCAATGGGAGCAGTACAATAGGGACAGTGCAATGGGGACAGTACAATGGGAGCAGTGCAATGGGGACAGTGCAATGGGGACAGTACAATGGGGACAGTGCAATGGGGACAGTACAATGGGGACAGTGCAATGGGAGCAGTACAATAGGGACAGTGCAATGGGGACAGTGCAATGGGAACAGTACAATGGGGACAGTGCAATGGGGACAGTGCAATGGGGACAGTGCAATGGGGACAGTACAATGGGGACAGTGCAATAGGGACAGTACAATGGGGACAGTGCAATGGGGACAGTGCGATGGGAGCAGTACAATGGGGACAGTACAATGGGGACAGTGCAATGGGGACAGTGCAATAGGGACAGTGCAATGGGGACAGTACAATGGGGACAGTGCAATGGGAGCAGTACAATAGGGACAGTACTATGGGGACAGTGCGATGGGGACAGTGCAATAGGGACAGTGCGATGGGGACAGAGCAATAGGGACAGTACAATGGGAGCAGTAGAATAGGGACAGTACAATGGGGACAGTGCAATAGGGACAGTGCAATGGGGACAGTGCAATGGGGACAGTGCGATGGGGACAGTGCGATGGGGACAGTGCAATGGGGACAGTACAATGGGGACAGTACAATAGGGACAGTACAATGGGAGCAGTGCAATGGGGACAGTACAATGGGGACAGTGCAATGGGGACAGTGCAATGGGGACAGTGCGATGGGGACAGTGCGATGGGGACAGTGCAATGGGGACAGTACAATGGGGACAGTACAATGGGGACAGTGCAATGGGGACAGTGCAATGGGGACAGTGCGATGGGGACAGTGCAATGGGAGCAGTACAATAGGGACAGTACAATAGGGACAGTGCGATGGGGACAGTGCAATGGGGACAGTGCAATGGGGACAGTGCAATGGGGACAGTGCAATAGGGACAGTACAATGGGGACAGTACAATGGGGACAGTACAATAGGGACAGTGCAATGGGGACAGTACAATGGGGACAGTGCAATGGGGACAGTACAATGGGGACAGTACAATGGGAGCAGTACAATGGGGACTGTACAATGGGGACTGTACAATGGGAGCAGTACAATGGGGACTGTACAATGGGGACTGTACAATGGGGACAGTACAATGGGGACTGTACAATGGGGACAGTGCAATGGGGACAGTGCAATGGGGACTGTACAATGGGGACTGTACAATGGGGACAGTACAATGGGGACAGTACAATGGGGACAGTGCAATGGGGACAGTACAATGGGGACAGTACAATGGGGACAGTGCAATGGGGACTGTACAATGGGGACTGTACAATGGGGACAGTACAATGGGGACAGTGCAATGGGGACAGTGCAATGGGGACTGTACAATGGGGACAGTGCAATGGGGACAGTACAATGGGAACTGTACAATGGGGACAGTACAATGGGGACAGTACAATGGGGACTGTACAATGGGGACAGTACAATGGGAACAGTACAATGGGGACAGTACAATGGGGACTGTACAATGGGGACAGTACAATGGGAACTGTACAATGGGGACAGTACAATGGGGACAGTACAATGGGGACAGTGCAATGGGGACAGTGCAATAGGGACAGTGCAATGGGGACAGTGCAATGGGGACAGTACAATGGGGACAGTACAATGGGGACAGTACAATGGGGACAGTGCAATGGGGACAGTACAATGGGGACAGTGCAATGGGGACAGTGCAATAGGGACAGTGCAATGGGGACAGTGCAATGGGGACAGTGCAATGGGGACAGTACAATGGGGACAGTGCAATGGGGACAGTGCAATGGGGACAGTGCAATAGGGACAGTGCAATGGGGACAGTGCAATGGGAACAGTGCAATGGGGACAGTGCAATGGGGACAGTGCAATGGGGACAGTACATTGGGGACAGTGCAATGGGGACAGTGCAATGGGAGCAGTACAATAGGGACAGTGCAATGGGGACAGTGCGATGGGGACAGTGCAATGGGGATAGTGCAATGGGAGCAGTACAATGGGGACAGTACAATGGGGACAGTGCAATGGGGACTGTACAATGGGGACAGTACAATGGGGACAGTACAATAGGGACAGTACAATGGGGACAGTGCAATGGGAACAGTGCAATGGGGACAGTGCAATGGGAGCAGTACAATAGGGACAGTGCAATGGGGACAGTGCAATGGGGACAGTACAATGGGGACAGTGCAATGGGGACAGTACAATGGGGACAGTACAATAGGGACAGTGCAATGGGGACAGTGCAATGGGGACAGTGCAATGGGAGCAGTACAATGGGGACAGTGCAATGGGGACAGTGCAATGGGGACAGTGCAATGGGAGCAGTACAATGGGGACAGTGCAATGGGGACAGTGCAATGGGGACAGTACAATGGGGACAGTACAATGGGGACAGTACAATAGGGACAGTGCAATGGGGACAGTGCAATGGGGACAGTGCAATGGGAGCAGTACAATGGGGACAGTGCAATGGGGACAGTGCAATGGGGACAGTACAATGGGGACAGTGCAATGGGGACAGTACAATGGGGACAGTACAATGGGGACAGTACAATAGGGACAGTACAATGGGGACAGTGCGATGGGGACAGTACAATGGGGACAGTGCGATGGGGACAGTACAATAGGGACAGTGCAATGGGGACAGTGCAATGGGGACAGTGCAATGGGAGCAGTACAATGGGGACAGTACAATGGGGACAGTGCAATGGGGACAGTGCAATGGGGACAGTGCAATGGGGACAGTACAATAGGGACAGTGCAATGGGGACAGTGCAATGGGGACAGTGCAATGGGGACAGTACAATAGGGACAGTGCAATGGGGACAGTGCAATGGGGACAGTGCAATGGGGACAGTGCAATGGGGACAGTACAATAGGGACAGTGCAATGGGGACAGTGCAATGGGGACAGTGCAATGGGAGCAGTACAATGGGGACAGTACAATGGGGACAGTGCAATGGGGACAGTGCAATGGGGACAGTACAATAGGGACAGTGCAATGGGGACAGTGCGATGGGGACAGTGCAATGGGGACAGTACAATGGGGACAGTGCAATGGGGACAGTGCAATGGGGACAGTGCAATGGGGACAGTACAATGGGGACAGTGCAATGGGGACAGTGCAATGGGGACAGTGCAATGGGGACAGTACAATGGGAACAGTACAATGGGGACAGTACAATGGGGACAGTGCAATGGGGACAGTGCAATGGGGACAGTACAATGGGGACAGTGCAATAGGGACAGTGCAATGGGAGCAGTGCAATGGGAACAGTGCAATGGGGACAGTGCAATGGGGACAGTGCAATGGGGACAGTACAATAGGGACAGTGCAATGGGGACAGTGCGATGGGGACAGTGCAATGGGGACAGTACAATGGGGACAGTGCAATGGGGACAGTGCAATGGGGACAGTGCAATGGGGACAGTACAATGGGGACAGTACAATGGGGACAGTGCAATGGGGACAGTACAATGGGGACAGTGCAATAGGGACAGTGCAATGGGGACAGTACAATGGGGACAGTGCAATAGGGACAGTGCAATGGGAACAGTACAATGGGGACTGTACAATGGGGACTGTACAATGGGAGCAGTACAATGGGTGGAAGGCATAACAGGGATCTAAGGAACAATTTTCTCACGCAGACGGTGGTACGTGTGTGGAATATGCTGCCAAAGGATGTGGTGGAGGCTGGTACAATTACAACATTTACAAGGCTTTTGGCTGGGTATATGAATAGGAAGGGTTTGGAGGGATATGGGCTGGGTGCTGGCAGGTGGGACTAGATTAGGTTGGGATATCTGGTCAGCATGGACGGGTTGGGCCAAAAGGTCTTTGTCCATGCTGTGCAACTCTGTGTCTCTATTTGGCCCATTGTGCCTATGCTAGCCCATTATAAGAGTCACTCAGCTAATGCTACGCTTTGCCATTTCCCAAGGGGACTGCACATTTATTTATCTCCGAATATGACCCCACAAGGAAGTAGTAATCAGCTGCTATCTAACTTCTCATTTGACCTTTGCAAAGATTTATTTTTCCTTCTTCTTGGCACACAACTATATTAGACTTCCATGCAATGCAGTTCACTCATTCTTAATAAAGAGAAAGAACTAATTGCAAGGATTTTTGAGTGAAAAAGGAGGAATTTAATATCAACAAAAATGATGAAATGATCCAACTCACACACACAGATACACAAGAATGAAGTTTTTAAAAAGCGAACAACATTCAGCACAAAGCAGAAGATGAAAAAAGATCAGTTTTAAAAAGTCCTTAGAATCCTCAAAATGTTAGGTTTTAACCTGAGACAGTTGCTTCATCGATGCGACCGCAGCATTAGGGAGATTTGCAGATATATTCACAGTTTCCTGTGAATGGATGAGGCTTTAATTTGCTTTGTTCCCTGGGCCCGGTTTCTCAAGAGACTGAGAACCAGAGAGAACAAAAGCATTGCAGTTCTGCTGTCACAAAGCCATTTGCTTCCCTCTCCCTGCTCTGCTCAAAAGCTGTTGCCTCAAATATAGTTCATTTGTGCATTCCTGTGTCTGACTCAATTGTTTTATTTCTCAAACTGGATATTCTTTATGTGAGTCATTCATCCCAATATGTTTGACTTCCAAAGCGGTCTCAATCGAATAGAAGTTACAGATCAGAGTGACTACTTTTGTTGACTTTGATGACATTAACTTCAATTCAGACCGAACTTATTTATTGAAGGTATCACGATTTTGGCTTGATGTGCTGAGGTGATCATTGTAGCCATCTGAAGTTAGTTTAGGTCTGTATTCACTATAGGTTAGAAAAACAAGAGGAGATCTAAATGAGGTGTACAAGGTGTTAAAGGTGATTGACCAAATAGATACAGAAAAGATGTGTCCTCTTGAAGGTCAGTCTAGAGTAAGACATCATAGCTTTAAGTGGCAGAATTTGAACAGAGATGAGGAGGAATAATTTCTCTCAAAGGATCATGTTGCTTTAGAATTCAATGCCCCATTGAATGGGTTAAATGGTTATGGGGAGTGGGCAGGAAAGTGGAGTTGAGGCTGAGATGAGGCAAGTCATTATCGTATTAAATGGTGGAGGAGGCTTGAGGGGCTGAATTGCTTCTTCCTGCTCTCTGTTCCTATCTTCTCATGTGCTTCAGGGAAGGGAATCTGCTGACCTTCCCTGGCCTGGTCTGTATGTGACCCCAAACACACAGCGATGGGTTTGAATCGTCTGTCCTGTGAAGCAGCCGAGCAGTTCACGCTGAGTGCCAAATGTCACTCTTGTCAGAGGTATGTCTTTTCTACCATCATATGTTTTCAGGAGCTTCCTGTATGCAAATCAGCTGCCTCATTTCTCCATTTGTCAGCGGGGACTAAATTTTCAAAGCACTTCACTGGGAACATCCAGAGGGATGGGAAAGACGCTACGTGAATGCAGGTTTTTCTCTTTCTGTAAGAGAACTGGAATCAGTAGAGATCTTATCGGGAAGTGGTAAACATCCAATGATTGTTTTATTGTATAGTTTTATGATTTGTTTTTCAAAGCAGTTTATTTGCTTCAGGTTAAATTGCACTCTTTGGCAAATAAGTTCTTTGCACAGGATTGATGTGAATCATCAGGTTTGTAAATATTCCCCTAACCATGGACAATTTATCTTGTGGCTTTTTTTATTGTTTATGTTCCATTTTAATGTAGTTTGTTTGTTTTTTCCTCCAATTGGGAATCTGAAACCTCACAATCCTGAAGGCCAAACCTCTCCCCGATATCCCATTCTCTTAAAAATCATCATGCTTCTCAAATGTTCAATTGTGCAACATAACTGGGACATAGATAGCTCACGGTGGGGAAATCAATGAAAGAACACACTAACCAACTGCTGATAGAGGGTCGCTGACCAGGAACATTAACCTCTGTCTCTCACTTCATAGACACTGCCAGACCCTTTTTTTTAGATTACTTACAGTGTGGAAACAGGCCCTTCGGCCCAACAAGTCCACACCAACCCGCCGAAGTGTATACCTCCCAGACCCATACTCCCACATTTACCCCTTCACCTCACACTATGGGCAATTTAGCATGGCCAATTCACCTAACCTGCATATTTTTGGACTGTGGGAGGAAACCGGAGCACCCGGAGGGTACCCACGCAGACACGAGGAGAACGTGCAAACTCCACACAGTCAGTCGCCTGAGGCGGGAATTGAACCTGGGTCTCTGGCGCTGTGAGGCAGCAGTGCTAACCACTGTGCCACGGGCTGAGATTCTCTCACCCTTTCGGTTTTTATTTCACATTTCCAGCGTTCACATTATTCTCCCCTTCATATAAACAAAGCTTTGTTTTCCATTTGTTTCCAGGAAAGGGTATTCTGCTTCATCGCACTTCTGTCACATATTCCCAGGATATGGGTGTCGCTGATTGGTTCAGCATTTATGACCCATCCCTAAGTTACCCTGGAAAAGGTGGTGGTGAGTTGCTTTCCTGAATCACGTCAGGAGTTACCCGATACCAGGTTAGAGTCCAATAGGTTTATGTGAAATCACACAAGCTTTCGGAGTGCTGCCCCTTCTCCTGATGAAGGAGTGGCGCTCTGGAAGCTTGTGATTTCAAATAAACCTGTTGGACGATGGGATAACTCCTGACCTTGTCCAACACCAGCACCTCCACATCTTGAACCGCTGCAGTCTATCTGGTGAATATGCTGTTCCAGAGGGAATCGAATCAGTGACAATGAGGAATATATACAAACCCTTTTGGATGGTGTGTGACTGTTCGAACAGCCACACGTCACAACTCCGTTTCATTGAACTGTAAGCCTGCTGAAAAGGGGGTAAAACTGACAACAGTTATGTTCAAGGGTCACTGAGCCCTTCCTCAGCCCAGTCAATCCTCGCTCCCTCGGAGCGGAGGCTTGCGGACTGACACGATTGGATTGGCTCAGCTGCTGGCTCGGCTGAAGATGGGATTGCTTCAGTAACGCGCCCTGCTGCCAGGGGGCATATTATTAAACTGGGGAGGGTTCAGAAAAGATGTTGCCAGGACTGGGAGATTGAGTTTCAAGGACAGGTTGGGCCTTATTTTCCACTGGAGCGTAGGAAGTCATGAGGTGACCTTTTGGGGGGTTTGTAAGATCATGAGGGACAGAGATAAGGTGAATGGTGGGTTTTCAAGATGAGGGGGCATATTTTCAAGTCGAGAGGAGAAAGTTCTAAAAAGAACCGTGCTGGCAGGTGGGACTAGATCGGGTTGGGATATCTGGTCGGCATGGACGGGTTGGACCGAAGGGTCTGTTTCCGTGCTGTACATCTCTATGACTCTATGACAGGAGGAACAACCTTTATACGCAGCGAGTGGTCCGTGTGTGGAATGAGGAAGTAGTGGAGGAAGGCACAGTTACAAAGTTTAAAGGTATTTTGATAAGTACATGGATAAAAAGTGAGGTCTGCAGATGCTGGAGATCAGAGCTGGAAATGTGTTGCTGGTTAAAGCGCAGCAGGTCAGGCAGCATCTAAGGAACAGGAAATTCGACGTTTCGGGCATAAGCCCTTCCTCAGGAATGAGGAGAGTGTGTCCAGCAGGCTAAGATAAAAGATAGGGAGGAGGGACTTGGGGAAGGGGCGATGGAGATGTGATAGGTGGAAGGAGGTCAAGGTGAGGGTGATAGGCTGGTGTGGGGTGGGGGTGGAGAGGTCAGGAAGAAGATTGCAGGTTAGGAGGGCGGTGCTGAGTTGAGGGAACCGACTGAGACAAGGTGGGGGGAGGGGAAATGAGGAAACTGGAGAAATCTGAGTTCATCCCTTGAGGTTGGAGCATTCCCAGGTGGAAGGTGAGGCGCTCTTCCTCCAACCGTCGTGTTGTTATGTTCTGGCAATGGAGGAGTCCAAGGACCTGCATGTCCTCGGTGGAGTGGGAGGGAGAGTTAAAGTGTTGAGCCGTTGGAGGAGTCACTTTAACTCTCCCTCCCACTCCACCGAGGACATGCAGGTCCTTGGACTCCTCCATTGCCAGAACATAACAACACGACGGTTAGAGGAAGAGCGCCTCATCTTCCGCCTAGGAACCCTCCAACCACGAGGGATGAACTCAGATTTCTCCAGTTTCCTCATTTCCCCTCCCCCCACCTTGTCTCAGTCGGTTCCCTCAACTCAGCACCGCCTTCCTAACCTGCAATCTTCTTCCTGACCTCTCAGCCCCCACCCCACACCGGCCTATCACCCACACCTTGACCTCCTTCCACCTATCACATCTCCATCGCCCTCCCCCAAGTCCCTCCTCCCTACCTTTTATCTTAACCTGCTGGACACACTTTCCTCATTCCTGATGAAGGGCTTATGCCCGAAACATCGAATTTCCTGTTCCTTGGATGCTGCCTGACCTGCTGTGCTTTAACCAGCAACACATTTTCAGCTAAGTACATGGATAGTTTAGTCTGGGATATGGTCAGCATGGATTGGTTGGACCGAAGGGTTTGTTTCTGTGCTGTTTGGCTCTGATGACTCTTAGTGCCAGAGATTCTTCCCATGACCAGAGTGTTTTCCTAGACACAGGAGTAATCCACTCAGACTCACTCCACCATTTTCTCCCAATGGCCTTGAGAGTCTGTGCCTTTAAATGTCTGTGTAATTTCATTGCGAATCAACGTCCTTTACCTCGTAGACAGTGTGTTCCAGATCATTATCACTTAACAAAGCACAGTGCACCACACTGTTTGGATACTTAGGACCATAATATGTTGGAGCAGAATAGGCCATTCAGCCCATAAGGTGGCATGGTGGCTCAGTGGTTAGCCTGGCTTTAACAGCTGGTTCTGAATGTCGGTTTGTTCAGTGAACTGGAACCTTCCAGCTGAGTGAGTAAACCTACATCCAGGACCTCTACCTGAGCAACAAATCTTCCCAAAACTCACTTCACCAACTGGTGTATGAGGCTCCAACCAGTGGTCTATGTCGCTGTCAAAGTTCACCAGAAACATGGTCTCACCAATCCCCTTTAATGGAGAATCCATTCAGCCGTGGTGCAGCACGGTGGCTCAGTGGTTAACACTACTGCCTCACAGTGTTCGGGACCCAGGTTCGATTCTAGCCTCGGGTGCTATCTGTCTGGAGTTTGCACATTCTCCCTGTGTCTGTTTGGGGTTTCCTCCGGGTGCTCCGATTTCTTCCCACAATCCAAAGACATGCAGGTCAGGTGGATTGGTTGTGGGAAATTGTCCAGGCTGGGTGCATTCGCCATGGGACATGCAGGGATGCTCTTCAGCGGGTCAGTGTGGACTTGAGGGGCTGAATGTCTTCTGAATGCAATTCAAGGGGACATAAATTTAAGGTGAAGGGTGGAAGGTATAGGGGAGATGTCAAGGGTGGGTTCTTTACCCAGAGAGTGGTGGGGGCATGGAATGCGCTGCCCATGGGAGTGGTAGAGTCAGAATCATTGGCGACCTTTAAGCGGCAATTAGATAGGTACATGGATGGGTGCTTAATCGAGGATAGATGTTCGGCACAACATCGTGGGCCGAAGGGCCTGTTCTGTGCTGTATTGTTCTATGTTCTATCTATGTTCTAATGCAGTGGGGGGAGGGGGGGCAGTGATTCTATGAATCTGTTCTGCCATTCAACAAGATCACGGTGGATCTGGATCTGTTCATCTCCATCTCCTGTTTCTCTCTCGTCCCTGACTGAATTAAAATCTGACTATCTCAATCTTGAAGGTACCGAACAGCCCTCTGCAGCGACGTATTCCACAGACTTACCACTTTATGAGAGAAGAAATTCCTCCTCAGCTCTGCCTGAAATGTGTGTCCCCTTATTCTGAGATGATGCCCTGTGGTTCTGGACTCTCCCACAAGGGGCGCATCCTCTCCACACCTCCCCTGCCCAGCCCAATAATCATTGTGTGCGTTTCAATAAAGTTGTCTCTCATTCCTCTAAATTCCAACGAGTGCAGGCCCAGTCTACTCAACCTCTCCCCATAAGGCCATACATGATACCAGCCAGGTGAACCTTCAATACCAACATATTTTTCCTCAGATCAAGGCCCCAAAACTGTTCCCAGTCTCCCAGCTGTGGACTAAGTCGTGTGTTTACTCACTTGTGGGAGTTTAGTGACTGCACTTCCACACCTTACAGCCATGATTCCACTTCCAATGTACTGCACTTGACTGGTGAAACACAACAAGAGCTTTTGAAAGTCTGAAAGGCCATGTGGAAATTCAACTTCCGTTTACTTTATGAAGAAGTACTCAACCTAAGTAGGTTAGTTCGGGGTAAATGTAGAGTAATAGGGTCGGGGAATGGGTCTGCGTGGGTTACTCTTCAGAGGGTCGGTGTGGACTTGTTGGGCCGAATGTCGTGTTTCCATACTGTCGGGATTCTGAATGAGTGAAAGTGAACATTGAGATAATCTGTGGAATCTGACAGACAAGAGAGAAAACAGAAAGTTGGACTTTATTATCTCTGATTATCATCTTATTTCTCTCAGCATTATTATTGCACTTATTTCTTTAAAAACATAATAAATTATCCATTTTTGAAACAATTGTCTTCAGGTATTGTTTCTATAAGCGCCTCTTACAAACTTCTGCCAGCTTGCTGTCATCAAACTTGTAGCTGACGTAATGTGTGCAAATTTGCAGCTCAGTGAAGCAAAGGCCTCAGGATCCAGCAGGGATTCTCAAAATTTCTCAAGATCTCTTTGTAAAAACTGGGCCACCAGTTTCATCCTATTGTTTGATAAGAAAGGAAGTGTCTATTTTAGAAACACCGTTTTGTTTTTTAAGAAGTACAAATCAGACAGCATTGAGCGCACTCGTTTGTGAAGACTGTGAAAGCAGTGCATCATGGGTTTGGTTAAAATGGTTGAGAGAGGTCAGTCAGTCGGAGGTCACCTTTGACCCCTCGTGTTATGCGTAAAACGCCCAGAAGAAGATGCAGACGGCCAGCAGAATGATGGCGTTCATGTTGACGACATTTCTCCACAGGGGCACCTCTGAGATGTCCGTCAGCTGCTGTTGAAGGGCTTCTTGTTCCTCTTTGCTCAGCTTTTTGGTCTTCTGGTCGAATCCACAGAACCAGTTGTAGGTTTTCTTCCAGCAGCTCACATCTTGGACAGACTCTGAGACAAAAAGAACAGAGCACAGTGGGTGAGGAAGGTGGAGGAGGCCACTCAATTCAAGGCCAGTTCACCTCGACCTCTGTCTGCAGCTAATCAACACCCCTCAATGGTGAACATTCCAATCATCCCCCGGCATCCACAACATTCATAACGGATTTCAAAACTTAACATACAAATTAGGTCACTCCCCCACCCCCCACTCATAATCTTTGACTTCCATGAAGATCAAAAAACTATTTTCTCCCTCACACACTCAAATCTGTTTGTGTGTGAAATGGCCTCCTGACTCTGCTTCTCAATGTCTGAGGTAAAACCAATGACTGCAGATGCTGGAAACCAGATTCTGGATCAGTGGTGCTGGAAGAGCACAGCAGTTCAGGCAGCATCCAAGGAGCAGCGAAATCGATGTTTCGGGCAAAAGCCCTTCATCAGGAATAAAGGCAGAGAGCCTGAAGCGTGAAGAGATAATCTAGAGGAGGGTGGGGGTGGGGAGAAAGTAGCATAGAGTACAATGGGTGAGTGGGGGAGGGGATGAAGGTGATTGGTCAGGGAGGAAAGGGTGGAGTGGATAGGTGGGAAAGGAGCTAGGCAGGTCGGACAAGTCCGGTCAAGTCATGGGGACAGTGCAGAGCTGGAAGTTTGGAACTAGGATGAGGTGGGGGAAGGGGAAATGAGGAAACTGTTGAAGTCCACATTGATGCTCTGGGGTTGAAGTGTTCCGAGGCGGAAGATGAGGCGTTCTTCCTCCAGGCGTCTGGTGGTGAGGGAGCGGCGTTGAAGGAGGCCCAGGACTTCCATGTCCTCGGCAGAGTGGGAGGGGGAGTTGAAATGTTGGGCCACGGGGCGGTGTGGTTGATTGGTGTGGGTGTCCCAGAGATGTTCCCTAAAGCGCTATGCTAGGAGGCGCCCAGTCTCCCCAATGTAGAGGAGACCGCATCGGGAGCAATGGATACAATAAATGATATTAGTGGATGTGCAGGTAAAGCTTTGATGGACGTGGAAGGCTCCTTTAGGGCCTTGGATAGAGGTGAGGGAGGAGGTGTGGGCACAGGTTTTACAGTTCCTGCAGTGGCAGGGGAAGGTGCCAGGATGGGAGGGTGGGTTGTATGGGGGCATGGACCTGACCAGGTAGTCACGGAGGGAACGGTCTTTGCGGAAGGTGGAAAGGGGTGGGGAGGGAAATATATCCCTGGGGGTGGGCTCTTTTCTCAATGGCTGGCCTTTCATTTAAGGGAGAAAGTGAGGACTGCAGACGCTGGAGATCAGAGCTGAAAATATGTTGCTGGAAAAGCGCAGCAGGTCAGGCAGCATCCAAGGAGCAGGAGAATCGCGTTTCGGGCATGAGCCCTTCTTCAGGGATGAGGAGAGTGTGTCCAGCAGGCTAAGATCAAAGGTAGGGAGGAGGGACTTGGGGGAGAGGCGTTGGAAATGCGATAGGTGGAAGGAGGTCAAGGTGAGGGTGATAGGCCAGAGTGGGGTGGGGGCGGAGAGGTCAGGAAGAAGATTGCAGGTTTGGAAGGCAGTGCTCAGTTCGAGGTTGAGACTGAGACAAGGTGGGGGTAGGGGAAATGAGGAAACTGGAGAAATCTGAGTTCATCCCTTGTGGCTGGAGGGTTCCCAGGCGGAAGATGAAGCGCTCTTCCTCCAGCTGTCGTGTTGCTATGGTCTGGCGATGGAGGAGTCCAAGGACCTGCATGTCCTTGGTGGAGTGGGAGGGGGAGTTGAAGTGTTGAGCACGGGGTGGTTGGGTTGGTTGGTCCGGGCGTTCCAGAGGTGTTCCCTGAAACGTTCTGCAAGTAGGCGGCTTGTCTCCCCAATACAGAGGAGGCCACATCGGGTGCAGCGGATGCAGTAAATGATGTGTGTGGAGGTGCAGGTGAATTTGTGGCGGATATGGAAGGATCCCTTGGGGTCTTGGAGAGAGGTAAGGGAGGAGGTGTGGGCGCAAGTTTTGCATTTCTTGCGGTTGCAGAGGAAGGTGCCGGGAGTGGAGGTTGGGTTGGTGCGGGGTGTGGACCTGACGAGGGAGTCATGGAGGGAGTAGTCTTTTCAGAACACTGATAAGGGGAGGGGAGGGGAGGGAAATATATCCCTGGTGGTGGGGTCCGTTTGGAGGTGGCTGAAATGACGACAGATGATACGCTGTATACGGAGGTTGGTGGGGTGGTAGGTGAGAACCAGTGGGGTTCTGTCCTGGTGGCGGTTGGAGGGGCAGGGCTCAAGGGCGGAGGAGATGCGGTGGAGAGCATCGTCGATCACGTCTGGGGGGAAATTGCGGTCTTTGAAGAAGGAGGCCATTTGGTTGTATGGTATTGGAACTGGTCCTCCTGGGAGCAGATGCGGCGGAGATGAAGGAATTGGGAATATGGGATGGAGTTTTTACAGGGGGCAGGGTGGGAGGAGGTGTAGTCTAAGTAGCTGTGGGAGTCGGTCGGTTTGTAGTAAATGTCCGTGTTGATTCGGTCGCCCGAGATAGAAATGGAGAGGTCTAGGAAGGGGAGGGAGGAGTCTGAGACGGTCCAGGTCAATTTGAGGTCGGGGTGGAAGGTGTTGGTAAAGTTGATGAACTGTTCAACCCCCTCATGAGAGCACGAGGCAGCGCCGATACAGTCATCGATGTAGCGGAGGAAAAGGTGGGGGGTGCATAAACCCCTCAATTAGATTCCAGTCTGGAACTCACTCCTGGGGATCTATTATTGGATCTGTGAAGTTGGATGTTAGACTGAAGACAAGATTTGGTCCAGATCATGTGGTGACCGTTGGAACAGATCTGACTAAAGAGTCTGGCCTTTCCTGGGCATCTCTGTCCGAGGAAACTAGGCCAGGATCCATTGAGTGCAGGATCAGTACTCGAGCTGAAAATATGTCTACTTTTTTTTACGACAATAGCTGCTCTATTCCGGGAAGCAAGATGTTTGTATTTTGGGCAGCCATTTTGCCAGTGACTGTAAGAAGTTGGAGAGGGAGTACGGATGCAGGTGGCTTCTGGGATAGGACGCTAGATGGGTAATGGATAGAGTTCCAAATGGGAAAGGGGCAGGATGTCATGTGGGTGATGGGATAGGATGAAGGTGGGAGATGGGATAGGATGCCAGGTGGCTGATGGGATAGGAAGCCAGGTGGATGATGGGATAGGATGCCAGGTGGTTGATGGGATAGGATGACAGGTGGTTAATGGGATAGGATGCCAGGTGGCTGATGGGATAAGAAGACAGGTGGATGATGGGATAGGACAACAGGTGGATGATGGGATAGGACAACAGGTGGCTGATGGGATAGGATGACAGGTGGGTGATGGGATAGGATGCCAGGTGGCTGATGGTTTAGGATGCCACATGGGTGATGGGATAGGACAACAGGTGAGAGATGGGATAGGATGCGAGGTGGCTAACGGATTGGGTTCCTGAGGGGAGAGGGGCAGGATATCTTGTGGATGTAAGGGTAGAGCGTTAGATCAGCGAGGCGGGTATACTAGAAGCTGGGTTTGGGATAAGATTTCAAGTGGGTATGGCAATAGTATCTATTTAACTCAAGCTTTTGATGGATGCTACTGTTATTGATGATGTGAAGGCTATCCCCTGAATATTGGTAAAGTGTATTGGGAAATTATTTGACCGTGGAGGATATGATTGTTAATGTTATGGTGAATCCTCCTTTAGTTGGATACAATTTGTTCAGACTTCGTGTTGTGAAAAATGGTTCACATTTAAGGACGAGGGAGTTCGATAGATTTGTTACATTGGACTGTTCCAAAACATCAGTTACGTTCAATTCTACTTCGCAATAGGGGTGGGTTTTATTATAAGGTTTGCATTCGGTTTTTCAGGAATGACTGAAAAGCAGCTCTCGTGTCACACTTCATTGGGCAAAGAGACATAAATAGATGTTCATTTTTATTGTCGTTTCCACCATTCCCTTCCATCGCTGACCCTGGCATGAAGCAGCTGACTGCAGACACAAGGTGTGACCTCAATCCCGATACCCTGCGAGGAGGTGATGGTGGTGAGCTGCCTTCTTGAATCACTGCAGTCTTTGCATTGTGGTTAGACCCACAATGCTCTTGGGGAGGGAATTCTGGGATTTAGACCCAGCCACAGTGAAGGAAGAGGGATATATTTCCAAGTCAGGATGGTGAGTGGCTTGGGGGAGAGCTTGCAGGTGATGATGTTCCCATGTACCTGCTGCCCTTGTCCTTCTCGTTGGAAGTAGTTGAGGATTTGGAATGTGTGTTTCTGGAGATTTGGTGAATTTTTGCAGTGCATCGATTGGATGCTGCTGAGTGTCAATGGTGGAGGGAGTGGCTTTTGAAGATCAAGAGAGCTGCTTTGTCCTAGTTCTTGAATGTTTGTGGAGCTGTACGCTTCCATCGTATTCCTGCCTTGTGCTTTGTAGTTTGTGGACAGGATTTGGGAAGTCTGGAAGTGAGTTACTTACTGCAGTATTCCACCCTCTGACCTGCTGTTGTAGTCATAGTATTTATATGGCTAGTCCAACTCAGTCTCTGGTCAATCCTATCCCAAGATATTGCTAGTGCAGGATTTAGTGATGATAATTCCATTGAATATCAGGGGCATTGAATATTTGTGGCATCCACCTTTGGAGCTGGTTCATGCCCTGGCTGGTGTTAATTTTATTAATCAGCTGAAGCCTAGATATTGTCCCAGTCTTGCTACGTTTGAACACGGACAGCTCCAGTATTTGAAGGAGTCTCGAATGGTGCTGAACACTGTGCAATCATTTGGTAGCACCACCATTTCTGACCTGGTGGCGAAGGGAGAATCACGCATCAAGTATGAAGCATGTTGGACAACTACAGTGTTTGTAGGTTCGAGGCCGATGTGAGTAATGTCACATTCTGTCAGTAAACCAACTCCCAAGAAAAGGAGTCCTATTCAGTTTCACACCTCACCATCTGCTTTAAACAAAGCAGAGCAGAGCAGGGGAACAGTCACTTCGACCCACAGACCCTGCATCGACTCATGAGGCCTCTAAACAAAAAACCTTTTGCCTCCATGTGATCAGATCCCTTCATTCCCTACCTACTTGAGTGTCTATCAAGCTGCCTCTTAAACATTGTTATCGTAAAATGTATTTAACAACCTATTCCACACTCCCAGAACATATAGCTCTGTGCCACCGCTATGTGTCTGTGTGTGTTTGCATGTCTGTGTGTGTGTATGTGCATGTGTATCTGTGTGTGTGTGTGTGTCAGCGTGTGTGAGTGAGTGTGTGTCTGTGTGTTTGCGTATGTATGTGTTTGTGTATCTGTGTGTGTGTCTGTATGTGTTTGTGTGTCTTCTGTATGTGTGTATGTCAGCATGTCTGTGTCTGTGTGTATGTGTGAGTGAGTGTGTGTGTGTGAGTGTGTGTCTGTATGTGTTTGCGTGTCTTCTGTATGTGTATGTCAGCATGTCTGTGTCTGTGTTTATGTGTATGTGTATGTGCGAGTGAATATGTGTGTGTGTGTGTGTGTCTGTGTGTGTATGCGTGTGTGTGAGCGTGTGTCTGTGTGTGTCTCTGTGTGTGTCTGTGTGTGAGAGTGTGTGTCTGTGCGTGTATATGTGAGTGAGTGTGTGTGTCTGTGTGTGAGTGTGTGTGTCTCTGTGTGTGAGAGTGTGTGTCTGTGTGTGTGAGTCTGTTGTTTATGTGTGTGCGCGCGTGTGTAAGTGTGTGTACGTGTATATATACACAATATTTTCACAGGACAACCTCAATTATCCAAATGGGACGGGCAGGGACTATTTGGTTCAGATGACTGATTGTTCGGATAATGTTTTTATGGGACCTTGAGATCTTGTTCGGATAATCCGAAATTCGGATAATTGATGTTCAGATAACTGAGGTTGTTCTGGAAGTATGTATACAGTATATGTATAAAGAGAAAGAAGGTATTAAAAAAGTAGGAGTCAAACTGGGAGATAGCTCCGGGAAGGTGGATACAGTCATTATCTGCTGTGTGAAAATGTTTTGCAATGTTACCTTCATCAATATCCATTTTGCTATCAGTATCTTCATTCTTCCAATCATCGTTATCCAGATCGACACGTTCCTCTTTGCTGTTTCGTAAACTCCAACACAGTCGGTAAAGCTAAAATAAAAATGACATTTATGACTATAATTCAACTGTGAAACAAACATTCATTTTCAAATCTTCAAACAAGAATAGTACCTGCAACTGCGTGTGTCCTACACTCAGGCTGTGGAACATGGGTGTCACAGTGTGTGCAGCACTGTAACCATCCCAAACACTGGCTCCTCCCAACCATTCCGGACACATGCCTCACCCAAATATTCCAAACACACAAACCATTCCAAACACATGGATCATTCCAAAAACACGTATCATCCCAACTGATTATCCCAGAACATTCCAAGCACACTGGAAGTCCTGAATTATCCAAAAACCAGGCATTATCCCAAAGATATTGATTAACACACAATAAAGTTGGATCATCTCAAACACATGGATTATCCCCACCATGCCATGGTTAGCAGTGAGATTGCAGGGGTAGGGATAGTGCTGTAATGAAGCCCATACTCACATGAACATCATCAATTGGCTTTGTCAGGAAAGACACAATGAGTACCATCACAATGGTGGCGACAAAGAGGATGATGGCAAAGTACAGGTAATGGATGCCGCAAATAATCTTGGGACAGTTGCTCGGACTCACACAGCTGCCCGTTCCATACACAAACTCCGGGATCATCCGAGACAAGCCAGTGGCAAGGCCAAATATCAAGCCCCAAAATGCACCCTACAATAACAAGATCACATTAATACATCATAGGGAGAGCAACCAATCAGCCGCCTGTTTCACACAGTATGCACGTCTGTCATCGTGTCAGGAATTCTGCTGGAGCCTACACTTTAGTGAAATCAAGTGGTGTTTGGCCACAATTCTATTTTCCTGCCTGATCCCCTGTTTCCAATGGAGTCCCAAAACCAATCAGCCTCTGCTTGAAAACACCCAATGACTGAACGTCCAACCTCTCTGGGCAAGATTACAATCCTCTGAATGTCAGAATGCATTTCCACCTCCAGTCATTCTGAGACCATGCCTTGTAGTTGTAGGTACTGTAGTTTTGATGGAACATCCTCTTTGAGCCCTCTCAGAATTCTACCTGATTCAAGTTAATCATTTCTCCGTTTACCGCAGAGAAAGTAGTACTCTGTGGAGGTGACAGGTTTAATTCAGACCACAGGAGATCAAGTGAGGTGAGCAGAGCTCTGTGGAGAAGGTGGTTATCTTTACAGCGCTGCTTATGGACGAGGGAGAACGGAGAGCCCCTCCTCCGTCAGGACACCAAGTTTGTTTTCTAAGCAAGGGCTCATGCCCGAAATGTCGATTCTCCTGTTCCTTGGATGCTGCCTGACCTGCTGCGTTTTTCCAGCAACACATTTTCAGCTCTGATCTCCAGTATCTGCAGTCCTCACTTTCTCGCCTTCTCTCTCCCAAATTTAAAGATGCCAATGGGATGGAGGAACCCATCTTGGCAACGGGTTCCTGATGTGCTGTTGGGTGACTCTCCCAGATGTTCCTCACCTGGCCTGGGAGCCAGGCCTGTCGGTTAGGCCGCAGCGATGCCGTGAGGAAAACAAAGGTGCACCGTGGATTTTAAAACTTCACAGTGCGTGGACAAACTGGATCTCCAGGCATCTTTCTAGAAGGGTGTCCCATTTTAACGCTTCCCCCACCCACCCCACCCCACCCCCACCATGCACTGTCTAATTCTCACTTCAACATTCACCTTGAATGTGCTGCTTGTGATCAGACTCAGTGGGGAAAGACAAAAAGAAATGAGTCTTTACAACATCGTTTGATAGCTGCTTGAACAACACAACGGGAAAGTACTGAAAGGGAGTAACGGGTGAGATGTTGGTCAGCTGTGTCCTCTGGCTGGAGAGTCCAGAACTGGGGGAGCTCTCCATTTCAAAATAAGTCACTTCGGGCAGAAATGAGCAGAACATTTTCACTCAGACAGTTGTAAATCTTTCATTCTCTGCCCCAAAGGGCTGCAGAAGTTCAATCACGGAGAATGTTTAAAATAGTGATGGACGCATGTCCACAGACTAAAACCAAAACCAAAATCCGATGATGCAAAGGGATCGAAGGATAGTGGGGGAAAATTGCTTTCAGGTAACAGTTTTGATGGGCTGAACTGCCAGAGGAAGTGGTGGAGGCTGATACAATTACAACATTTTAAAGGCATCTGGATGGGTATATGAATAGGAAGGGTTTAGAGGGATACGGGCCAGGTGCTGGCAAATGGGACTAGATTGGGTTGGCATAGACGAGGTGGACTGAAGGGTCTGTTTCTGTGCTGTACATCTCTCTGACTCTGTGAACGATCGGCCATGATTGTGTATTGAACAGCAAAGCCAGCTTGATGGGCCGAATGGCATATTCTTGTTCTTCTGCTTTGCAGGAGCATCGTGAGAGAAAATTTGACAGCTAGTCACATAAAGAGAGATTCAGTCAGGTGACCAAAAACGTAGTTATGGAGTCATACAGCACAGAAACACACCCTTCACAAGGCGAAAGCAGGGACTGCAGATGCTGGAGATCCGAGTCGAGACTGTGGTGTTGGGAAAGGCAGCATCCGAGGAGCAGGAGAGTCAATGTTTCGGGCAAAAGCCATTCATCCTTCAGTCCAACCAGTCCATGCAGACCATCATCCCAAATTAAACTCGTTCCTGCTGCCTGTGATTGGCCCAAATCCCTCCAAACCTTTCCTATTCACGTAGGTATTTAAATATCCTTTAAATGTTGTAACTGCACCTGCAACAACTATTCTTCTGGAAGTACATTCCACTCGCAGTGTAAAAATAATTGCCCCTCAAGTCCTTTTAAAATTTTTCACCTCTCACCTTAAAAATATGTCCTGTAGCCTTGTAATCCCCTACCCTAGGGAAAACACACCTGCTATTCACCTTATCATCGAGTCATAGACTCATAGAGATGTACAGCATGGAAACAGACCCTTCAGTCCAACCCGTCCATGCCGACCAGATATCCCAACTCAATCTAGTCCCACCTGCCAGCATCCGGCTCATATCCCTCCAAACCCTTCCTATTCATATACCCATCCAGATGCCTTTTAAATGCTGTAATTGTACCAGCCTCCACCACTTCCTCTGGCAGCACATTCCATACACGTACCACCCTCTGCCTGAAAATGTTGCCCCTTAGGTCTCTTTTATATCTTCCCCCTCTCACCCTTAACCTATGCCCTCTAGTTCTGGACTCCAGTCCCCA
Source organism: Hemiscyllium ocellatum (assembly GCF_020745735.1). Taxonomy (NCBI): domain Eukaryota; kingdom Metazoa; phylum Chordata; class Chondrichthyes; order Orectolobiformes; family Hemiscylliidae; genus Hemiscyllium; species Hemiscyllium ocellatum. Next base: position 53,252,380 of record NC_083424.1, read on the forward strand.
GGGGGAAAAGACTTTGCTGATTTACTCTATCCATGCCCCTCATAATTTTGTAAACCTCTATAAGGTCACCCCTCTGCCTCCGATGCTCCAGGGAAAACAGTCCCAGCCTGTCCAGCCTCACCTTACAACTCAAACCCTTCAGTCCCAGCAACATCCTGGTAAATCTCTTCTGAGTCAAAGTTTTTGGGTAATAGGAATGTTTTTAAAGAGGAAAGTGAAGGAGAGGGGACAGAGGGAATTCCAGAGCTTGTGGTCTCGGTTATTGAAGGATGCATTGGGAGGTCAGACTGCCAAGGAGTGTGAGTCAATGTGGATCAGCAGGCACTGAATGGGATGGGACTGGTTACAGACAATGCAAAGCTCATTTAACCTACCAGTCGAGCCCCCTGCTTCACTTCCTGAACAGATCAGGCCTTTTTCTTGCTTCTGCAGTAATAGGGTGTCAGAGTGAAAGTCTGAACAGGAGCAGTAAAAGAAACATTGCTGAGATCAGGTGGATGAGGAAGGGGGTGAGGAAGACCGAAGAGAAATAGTTGGAATGTTATGATGAGGTTGGTCAGGACGTTGGTGAGGCCTCTTCTGGAGTAGTGTGTCCTGGCCTGGTCGCCTGGTGTTACAGTCACAGAGTAATACAGCATGGAAACAGGCCCTTCAGCCCAAACTGGTCCATGCTGACCATCGTGCCCACTCAGCTAGTTCCAATCACCTATATTTGGCCTATATCCCTCTAAACCCTTCCCATCCATGTACCCATCCATGTGTTTTATAAGTGTTGCAATTGTACCTGCCTCAACGGCTTTCTCTGGCAGCCCATTCCATGTACACACCATTCTCTGTGTGAAGGAGTTCCCCCCTCAGGTGCTCCTTAAATCTTTCCCCTCTCACCTTAAACCTATGCCCTCGAGTTTTTAATTCCCCATCCCTGGAAAAAAGGCTACATGCATTCATCCTGTCCACGCCCCTCGTGATTTTATGCACTTCAATAAGGTCACCCCTCATTCTCCTATGTTCCAAGGAATAAAGTCCTATCCTGGCCAACCTGTTCCTATAACTCAGGCCTACTAGTCCTTCAACATCCTCGTAAATCTTCTTTACACTCTTTCCAGTTTTACTATGTCTTTCCTATAACAGGGTGACCAAACCTCTACGCAATACTCCAGGTGCGGCCTCACCAATCATTTATACAACATCCCAGTTCCTATACTCAATTCCTCAACTGATAAAGGCCAGCATGCTAAGTGCGTTTTTCACCACCCTGTCTACCTGTGATGTCACTGTTGATGAACTATGTATTTGTATTCCCAGGTCCCTCTGTTCCAGAACACTCCTCAGGATCTTATCATTTACTGTAAAAGTCCTACCTTTGACTTTCTAAAGTGCAACACCTCACACTTATCTGTGTTGAATTGCACTTGCCAATCCCCAGCCCACTTCCCTGTCTGATCCCCTATAATTCCCCTGTAATTTTTGATAACCTTCCTCGCTAGCAACAATACCTCCTAATTTTGTATCATCCACAAACTTGTTAATCATGCCTTGTACATTCACATCCAGATCATTAATGTAAATGACAAATAACAAAGGTCCCAATACTGACCCCTGTGGTACACCACGAGTCACAGGCCTCCAATCAGAGAAACAACCCTCAACCACTTTCCTCTGCTTTCTGCTGTCGGGCCAATTTTGAATCCAGTTAGCTCGCTCTCCCTGGATTCGATACGACCTAAGCTTCATAAACAGCCTGCCATGCAAAGGCCTTACTAAAGTCCACATAGACAACATCCACTGCCCTACCCTCATCTATCATCTTGATTACCTGTTTGAAAAACTCTAAAAGATTTGTCAGACATGACTTCCCGCACACAAATCCATGCTGACAGTCCCTGATCAGATCTTGACAGTCTAAATGTTGTCCGTTAGTATCCTCTCCAACAGCTTGCCTACCACTGATGTCAATCTCACTGGCCTGTAGTTCCCTGGCTTGTCTTTGCTACCTTTCTTAAACAATGGAACAACATTAGCCTCCCTCCAGTCTTCCCAAACTTCAGCAGTAGCTAAAAATACAGCAAAAATCTGTGCAAGGGCCTCTGTAATTTCTTCCCTCGCCTCCCACAAAGTCTGAGGATGGACTTGACCAGGCTGATAGGAAGGATATTGCTCAGCTGGAGAAGGTTCAGTAGACATTTCCCAGAATGTTGCTGGGAGCGGAGGGTTTGAGTTATGGGGAGAGGCCGGATGGGCTGGGACATTTTTCACTGGAGCGTGGGAGGTTGAGGGGTGATCTTATAGGAGTTTATAAAAATCACGAGGAGCATAGATAAGGTGAATAGCAAAGGTCTTTTCCTGAGGGTGGGGGAGTTCAAAACCAGGGGGCATATTTTTGAGGTGAGAGGAGGAAGATTTAAAAAGGATGTGGGGGCATCCTTTTTACACAGGGAGTGATTAATGTGTGGAATGAACTCCCAGAGGAATGTAGGTGCAGTTACAACGTTTAAAGGACATTTGGATAAGTACATGAATAGGAAATGTTTGGGGGGATATGGGCCAAGCACAGACAGGTGCGACTGGTTCAGTTTGGGATTATGGTTGGCCTGGACTGAAGGGTCTGTTTCTGTGCTGTCTGACTCTATGAGATGCGCAGGCCATGTGATATCAATAAAAGACAGCAGAAACCTACTGGCTCGTTGACACGCTTGACAAAGATGGCCAACAGGAAGACAGAAGCTATCGGAGGACCCAGGTAGCTGGTGATCGACTGGATGTAGTCAAAGAGCTGCCCACTCTGTGCGGTTTGTACGATCGGAATCCAGGCAATACTGATCCCAATCAGGACCAAGGTGAACACCCTGAGGAGGCAGAAGGAACAGATCATAAGGAATGAAAGAAATGCCAGGCTCCTCCATTGCCACTTCACCATCAAATTGAGCACAGCAATTGTCAGCTGCCCTGAACAATATGGACTGATTTCCCTGTAACTGCTCCAAGCATCACCACACTCCTGTCTGAGCAGTGCAGATATTTGCCAGATGTCAACAGGACAATGGAACACATCAATATTACTGACTGCAGTGAGAAGGATGGTCAGTTCGTGCTATCTTTGTCTGGAACACACAGCAGGTTATTCAACTTCATGAATTGCAGACTGTTAGTTATTAAATTGGGAGGGCACTTCTGAGCAGAGGGTCCACTGAGAATTCACTCCCTTCATCAGAGAAAGTGGAGTCGCAGGTAGACAGGATAGTGAAGGCGGCATATGGTACGCTTTCCTTTATTGGTCAGAACATTGAGTACAAGAGTTGGGAGGTCACGTTGTGGCTATAAAGGATGTTGGTTAGGCCGCTGTTGGAATATTGCGTGCAATTCTGGTCTCCTTCCTATTGGAAGGATGGTGTGAAACTCGAAAGGGTTCAGAAAAGGTTCACAAGGATGTTGCCAAGGTTGGAGGATTTGAGTTATAGGGAGAGGCTGAACAGGCTGGGGCTGTTTTCCCTGGAGCGTCGGAGGCTGAGGGGTGATCTTATAGAGGTTTACAAAATCATGAGGGGCATGGGTAGGATAAATAGGCAAAGTCTTTTCCCTGGGGTCAGGGAGTCCAGAACTAGAGGGCATAGATTTAGGGTGAGAGGGGAAAGATATAAAAGAGACCTAAGGGGCAACTTTTTCACACAGATGGTGATGCGTGTATGGAATGAGCTGCCAGAGGAAGTGGTGGAGGCTGGTACAATTACAACATTTAAAAGCCATCTGGATGGGTATATGAATAGGAAGAGTTTAGAGGGATGTGGATCAGTGGTGCTGGAAGAGCACAGCAGTTCAGGCAGCATCCAAAGTGCAGAGAAATCGACATTTCGGGCAAAAGCCCTTCATCAGGAATAAAGGCAGAGAGCCTGAAGGGTGGAGAGATAAGCTAGAGGAGGGTGGGGGTGGGGAGAAAGCAGCATAGAGTACAATGGGTGAGTGGGGGAGGGGATGAAGGTGATTGGTCAGGGAGGAGAGGGTGGAGTGGATAGGTGGAAAAGGAGCTAGGCAGGTTGGACAAGTCATGGGGACAAAGCTGAGCTGGAAGTTTGGAACTAGGGTGAGGTGGGGGAAGGGGAAATGAGGAAACTATTGAAGCCCACATTGATGCCCTGGGGTTGAAGTGTTCCGAGGCGGAAGATGAGGTGTTCTTCCTCCAGGCGTCTGGTGGTGAGGGAGCGGCGGTGAAGGAGGCCCAGGACCTCCATGTCCTCGGCAGAGTGGGAGGGGGCGTTGAAATGTTGGGCCACAGGGCGGTGTGGTTGATTGGTGCGGGTGTCCCGGAGATGTTACCTAAAGCGCTCTGCTCGGTGGCGCCCAGTCTCCCCAATGTAGAGGACACCGCATCGGGAGCAACGGATACAATAAATGATATTGATGGATGTGCAGGTAAAACTTTGATGGATGTGGATATGGGTCAAGTGCTGGAAAATGGGACTGGGTTAATTTAGGAAATCTAGTCCGAATGTACGAGTAGGACTGTCAGGTCTTATTTTGTGCTGTATGACTCTGTGACTCTGTGACTCTCTGAAGATTTTAAAATTCTATTGTTGCTTAACTGGGGCTTATAGGGTGAGAGAGTACAGGGCTGGTGAGTGAGTGAGTGAGGGAATGGAACTTGCTTTGAGTTTAATCCAGGAAATGTTGTTCTGGCTGATTGTATGTTAAGAGTGGAGAATGCGGGGGGATATCATGTTGAGAATATGTAACAAAGTCCTAGATGAGGGTTTCACTGGTTGATGAGTTGAGGTGGAATATGACAGTCTTAGTGATGATACAAAGAAGGGTTACATCTGAAACATTGACTTCTCCCCCTCCTGATGCTGCCTGGCCTTGCTGTGTCCTTCCAGCCTCCTGCTTGTCTACTCTGGATTCCAGCATCTTCAGGATTTTTTGTCTCTAAACAATTCTGGGATTAGCAACCTATCCCGGAGTCAAATATGATACAAACTTCAGTGGGAGTGAATGGAGAAGTGAAAGGACATATGAGAATAAAAGAGAAGGTTCTAGAAGGGACGAAGAGAAAGGAATGTATAAACAGAGCAAAAATGGAAATGCAGTGATGCACCTGAGATGCATCTGGCAGTGGATTCAGGGCAAGCCGAAATGAGGTAAAGCTGTTTTTTACCAGCTCGTGAATGAGGCTCCAGCCAGCTGTTGGTGTAGCTGTCAACGTTCACCACAAACATGGTCTTCCCTCCCCCCACTAACACCTTTTAATGGACAATTCATGCAGATAGTAGGTGGCACGGTGGCTCAGTGGTTAGCACTGCTGCCTCACAGCACCAGGGCCCTGGGTTTGATTCCTGCCTCAGCTGACTATATGCAGTTTGCACATTCTCCCTGTGTTTCCTCCCACAGTCCCACAGTGCAGGTCAGGTGAATTGGCCGTGCTAAATTGCCCCACAGTGTTCAGGGATGTGCGGGTTCGGTGCATTAGCCAGGGGTAAATGTAGGGGAATGGATCTGGGGACACTCAGACACGGGGAGAATGTGGAACCTTCACACCAACAGTCGCCCGAGGCTGGGATCGAAGCCGGGTCCCTGGCGCTGGGAGGCAGCAGTGCCACCCTGACGTGTTAATGGGGCTTATTAGATGGCATCGCCCGCGATCACAGTTTGTGGTGCAAAGTGGAACAGGACAACACAACATTCTGTACCTCTATCCCTTCTTCAGACAACGTCACCTGCTGAAGGCTGGGAGTATGGCCTATTTGAAGGTGAATGCGTGATCCTTACCTTCCTGCTAACATCAGTTCCTTCTCTGTTGCTTTGGGTCTGATCTTGGTCCAGATGTCCATGGTAAAAAGTGTGCTGGCACTGTTAAAGATGGATGTCAGGGAACTCATCAACGATGCCAACATGACAGACAGCATCAAGCCACGCAGACCTAACAGAAAATAAGAAACAGTTCAGACCACAATCTATCATCACTGTTACAAGCCTTTTACAATACCATCTACCATTACACATTGCTCTATGTAAATATCAAGGCAAACTCCAGCAAAGAGCTCCAATTGTTGACCTATTTTTATATTTCCTGGCTGACTTCCTGTCCAAAGGAGCTGCTGGTAATGCCACTGCATCAGGATCTCTAAGGGCAGGCCCTCAGAGGTAAGGATTCAAGTCCCATTAAGGTCCCTGGCAGAATTTGAACACTTCCTGAAAGCCAAAATCAGTCATTATGACCTGAAGGCAAAATTGATGTTTAAAAACCCATCCGTCCATACATATGACTCCAGAAACAGGAGTAGGCCATTCGGCCCTTCGAGCTTGCTCTGCCATTCAATATGATCATCCAACTCCATCCCCTGTTCCCTCTTTCTCCTCCATTATCCCGGGATCCCTTTAGCCTGATCTGACGCCTTCTTGAAAACGTTTAATGTTTTGGCCTCAACTGTGTGGGATATAGGTAAATTAATGTTACTTCTGCAATTATAATTGCAGTGTGTAATTGTTTCAGCCAAGAGCTGAGTCAGCAAGAATGGAAACTATGTGGAGGAAATGCATAATTTTTTTTGTATTAGCTAAAAATGTACGCAAGAAAGAAACGGGACTGCAAAACAATGGTAGGTATTACAGACGAATAGATAAGATGCTGTGAGGGGAGGCAGTTAAACTAGATATGCCTGTACAAACAGTAGGTATAAACATCTGTTTCCCACTTTTACAGAAACACAGGAACAAACCTCAATTAAAAGAGTCTTAATGATAAGATGCTGTGAGGGGCGGCACAGATGGAGGGAGTGGATAATGGTAAGGCAAAGGATGGGATGAGGTCAAACGGCCTTGTGAGGCCAGGAATAAGCATTTTGTCACAGACAAGGCCGGATAAGACAAGAGATAAACAGGAGCAATGGGTCCCGGTCTTAGGGAAGTGGAGGATGTAAATGGGGGGGGCGGAACAATGAAATTAAAAAATGTAGGAACCAAATTATATAACTATCGAGTATTTGTTGAATTCAGTGTGTTTTGTCCCTGCCTTGTGGACAGTGGACACCACACCCACTTGCAAGTGTGAACTAAATGACACTACTGATTCAGATCTTGTCTCGGACTGAAATTATTGAAGTGAGTGATCTTTGTTTCTCACAACTGCTTACTCTGTGAGGCAGTGGTGATGGCCTCGTGGTATTATCACTGGCCTGTTCATCCAGAGGCCCAGGTAGTATTCCAGGGACGTGGATTCAGATCCCGCCTTGTAGATAGTGAAATATGAATCACAATGACAATCTGGAATTACAAGCCAAATGGTAACCACGAATCCACTGTCAGGAAAAGCTCCTCTGGTTCATTAATGTCCTTCAGGGAGCAAACCTGCCATCCTCACCTGGTCTGGCCTACGCATGACTCCAAACTGACAGCAATGTGGTTGATTCTCAATTGCCCAATGAGGGATGAGCAAGAAATGCTGGTCTGTCCCATGAATGAATTAAAACAAATTCCACAGGGTGGAACTTGATAGGTTTCTCTGAGATTGTCCCCCATCCCCGGTGAATATAACCTGAACCAATCCAGGCTCTCGTCATAGTCAGTCCTGCCATCCCAGGAATCAGTCTCGTTGACCCTTTGAAAAGGTGCACCAAGGTTCTCAGCCTGTGGCTCACTCACTCCCACCATCACTTGTCCAAATCCTCCAGTTCATGTGGAGGACTTTCCTTCAATTGGTCACCTTCACCCATCATTGGGCATTCCATTCCATCATCTTATTCATTCATGGAATGAGGGCAGCACAGGATTTATTGCGCAGAGGGCACCTGAGGAGTCAACGACATTGCTGTGGGCCTGGAGTCACATGTAGGCCAGACCAGTTACAAATGGGAGTTTCCTTCCCTCAAGGGCATTAGTGAACCCAGCCATCAAGAACAGATTTGTGGTCATCATGAGACTTCAGATTTTTTTTTAAAAAACATTAAATTCAAATTCCACCCTCTGCCATAATGGGATTTGAACCCGTGCCCTCAGAGTATTAGCTGGGTCGCTGGATAAACAAGCTGGTGTTAATACCACTACACCATCACCTCCCCTTGGTGGAGGACCCTGGTCTAAGGAACGTAGGGAGACCGTGCCATCAGGGACCTGGGGTAGAAGGCACTGTCCATATGAGCCATGACCTTATTAACTGGCAGAGGGGCGAGTAGCTTACTCCTGCTCCTATTTCTTATGTCCACCCAGGCACGTATTCGATGCCGTTAGCAAATTCCACACCCGTACCTTTTCCATGTTATTTTTACATTGTGTCTTTGCAGACCGGGACTCACCCTTTGGCATCAGCTTCACCACCAGCCGGGGGTAGGCAATGTTGGTGCACCCAACATCAGCATCGCAGTACTCTTTGCAAAGACTGGGCACAACACAACCTACGACATCTGCAACGAGTTGAGATCAAGAGAATATCAACGGGCTTTTCCCCATTGTGATCAAAACGAACGTCTGGCACTTTGCCAGGACCTGTCACAAACCCCAAGGCGTTACAGCCCATTGACGGAACACTCCTTTGGAGTTGTTATTGCAATTGCAATGGTGACGGTCAATGGGTGCACAACAAAATCCCACAAACAGCCATCTGACCAAGTGGTGATGATATGGGGCAGCAGGGTAGCTCAGTGGCTCGTACCACCACCTCACAGTGCCAGGTTCCAGCCTTGGATGACCATCTGTGTAGAGTTTGCACATCCTCTCTGTGGGTTTGCTCTGGGTGCTTTGCTTACCTCCCACAGACAACTGTTGTACATGTCAGGAGAATTAGCCATGCTAAGTTGCCCATAGAGGTCAAGGATGTATAAGTTAGGTGTGTTAGCTAAAAATAAATAGAGGATGGTCTGGGTGGGATACTCTTCAGAGGGTTGGTGTGGGCTTGTTGGGCCGAAGGGCCTGTTTCCACACTGTAGGGATTCTATGATTTGTTTCTTTTTTGGTGTCATTGAGTTGAGACGTTGGCCAGAATGCTGAGGCGAACACCTTCTGGTCTCCTCCGAACTGCGCAATGGGTTCTGTCATGCCCAGTTGAGAGAGCAGGCAGTACTACAATGAAAGACAGCACCTCTGACAGTGCTGCCCTCCGCCAGCACTGTCTGGACTGATGCTCAAGGTTCAGCTGTGATTGCAAGGTTCATCGCAGGAGGGCAGGGTACAATAGCCACGTCAGGTTACCAATCTGAGGTCAGGGGTCAAATCAGTCAACATTCCAGATATTTCCAACCAGAGTTGGCAAAGAGCGACACAATCCTCTGACTCAACGTCGGGCAGTGTCACAGTGAGCTACGGCAGAGAGAAATGAAACGAGGACTGAGATGAGGAGAAATGACTTCACTCAGAGTTGTCAATCTTTGTTTTTAGCCCATGGAGACCTGGGCACTCCATGTTGAATGTACTGAACACTGATACAGTTGAATCTGAAGAGAGGGTAAGAAAGTTACACCCCAGCCCATCACCAACTGTGATCCTGTTGAAATACTGAGCCGAATCTTACCTTTCTTGGCTGAGTTGGAATTGTATTAAGCCTTTTTGCAGGGATTCCCTCCACAAGGACTGGCGGGTTTTCTCGCCAAATGTGTCTCATTAACTCCCCACCTTACCTCCGTGGTGTCCCCCATATCTAATTCTCGTCCCATCTTACCACATGCTGTTCTTGGAACAGATCCTCGCTCAGCCATATCCACTGAAATGTCACATCCCTTACATCCATGCCATCTTTAAAAAGGCCGCTGTGCACCCCTGGGTGGGCACTGGCATTCCGAAGCTGCCCCAGCTTAGTCAAGGACGGAATCTGAATGCATTGCAGAAGGGGAATGGGGTCCCATGATTCCCCTACAGGGGCCCTAATGGAACTGGTTGAAAGGGTTGGTGCAGTGGAGAGGAGCCTTCTTTCCCAGAGGACGAGCAGAGGAGCTCACCAAATCTTGGCAACCTGGTCCAAGGTCATCCACACTCACTATCTCTGTTACCGCACCCACCTCCCACTCAGGCTCATGTTCTGCCATTCTCAAGATGGCATAGGAACATCACCACCATCTGCAAATTCCCCTCCAAACCACTCACATACAAACTGAGAGCAGGAGTAGGCCATTCAGCCCTTCGAGCATGATCCGCCATTCAAGTTGATCTTCTCGTGGACTCAGATCCACCTACCCACACTCCCACCGCATCCCTTAATTCCTTTATTGTTCAAGAAAATAAGATTTTAAAATGTTTACTGTCGTCGCGTCAACCATTTCACTGGACAGTGAATCCCACAGATTCACAGCCCTCTGGATGAAGAGGTTCCTTCTCAATTCAGTCCTGAATCTGCTCCCCCTAATTCTGAGGCTTTGACTTGGAAATCCAGGTCGAAGATCCTTTATCCGAACATCCAAAAACCGAAAAGCTCCGAAATCTGAATGTTTTTGTGAAGTTTTTTTCTCATTAACAAGTTTGGCCGGCAAACAGGTAACCCACATCGACAGCCACTCGATGCATGTCATTCAGATGTAACCGTGGGGTGGGGTGTGGCCCAGCAGGTTCTTAGTTAGAACTCTATTTCTCACGTTAGATTTTTTAAAATTTCACCATTAAACTGTCACATTTTGAAAATTCCGAATTCTGAAAATCAGCTGGTCCTGAGCGTTTCGGATAAATGACCTTCTACCTGTACGTTTTGGTTCCTTCAGTGTCCCGGGGTCAAAGTCCTGGAACTCAATCCCTAAGGGCATTGTGGGTCGGCCTACAGAACATGGACTGTAGCGGTTCTCGAAGATAGCTCCCCACCACCCCCCCACCATCTTCTCCGGGTCAGCTAGGGATGGGCAATGAATGCTGACCTAGCCAGTGATGCCCACCTGTGACCTTAAAATAAAAGTTCTTCCCACAGCACCACTGTCCCTCCCGCCCCGCTAATAACGCACACCCTCTGAGTTGGGGGACTTAAGCTGAAGTTCTCTGAAAATGCCACTGGCTCTCCCTCAACGACTCTTCTAGTGGGTTAGTAAGACACAATTTCCCTTTCGTAAATCCATGGGGACTTTGTGTAAAATCACTGGTTCTCACTGTCACCACATCCCTTATAATAAACTCCAGCATTTTGCCTACAACTGATTTTACGTTAAACACTCTGCTGTTTCAACAGAAAGGACAGAAATAAACAGAATTCCATTTGCCAGTTCCAATCTGCTGACACTGCGTTAGAATCCATAGAATTTTAAAAGACGAGAACTAAAGCATCCACTATTTCCATGGGCACCTCCTTTCGTGCTCTGGGATGTAGAAATACAGAAGATAGGAGCAGGAGGGGACCATTCAGCCCTTCAAACCTGCTCTGTCATTCATCACAATCATGGCTGATCATCCAACTCAGCAGCCTTATCCTGCATTCCCCTCATTATCTTTGGTCCCATTTGACCCCAGCGCTTTATCTAGTCACCCCATGAATACATTTGATGTTTTGGCATCAACTATTTCCTGTGGTAATGAGTTCCACAGGCCCACCACTCTCTCGGTGAAGAAATGTCTCCTCATCTCTGTTCTGAATGGTCCACCCTGAATCCTCAGACTGTGACCCCGGTTCTGGACGCAGCCACCATCGGGCACATGGAGATTATTAAGACCTTGGGATATATCAGCTTTCAGTCCCATTAATGTCTCCAGCACTTTGTTGAAATTAGCAAAACCAGAGTCACGGGTCTGCTCCTGTTCCTTGTTCTTGTGAAAGAGAGCGGGAAGTTAGGTGGGAAGCTATCCGATAAAGCTTCCTCAAAGAATTCCATGATAATCCGTACCTGTGTACAGAATCCGACTGATCATTCCTGGGAAGACCATAAGGTACATGGGTAACAGCTTGAGGTAGCCACAAAGGATACAACCAGCCTTGACATGACTCATATTCTTTGCAGAGAGACAGCGTTGAACGATGACCTGCGATGTGACAGAGAGGAGCACGTTACTGCTGGAACTGAGCCTTTCACGTTCAACCTTGTAAAAACCCTCATTCTGGAGACCCCCATTGGTTTGTTCTGGACCAATCATGAGCTCCCGTTGAACCGTTGGGTTGAAGGTGGAGCTAAAATGATAGACTCGCGTTTTGGAGCCATTGTCTGCTCCCAGCAACTTACAGGTTCTGGGCAAAATGTGTCGCTGGTTTGGCCAGCATTTAACGCTCATCCCGAACTGCCCAGAGTCAACCATATTACAGTGGGCCTGGAGTCACATGGTCCAGACCGGGTAAGGACAGCAGATTTCCTTCCCGTCATGGCCTGGAGGGGTTTTTAATGACAAAATGCAACCATCAGACCAGCCTGTTGGGATTTCAACCCATGTCCCCAGATTATTGGTCTTCAGTGTTAGTCTAGTGACATTACCACTCCCCAGCTGCCCCTTTGATAGTGAAGGAGAGGGGGAATCCAAGGGGAAGTCGGGCTTTCCATTGTCCTTTGGATATTCTCCGTGGCCACTCAAGGTGAGCTCACTTTACCGGTTATTGAGTGGTCTAGCTGTTTAAAAAGGGTGACACACCGAGAAATGAAGGACATGTGGAGGAATGGGAGACATATAAGACACAGAAATGCAGCAAAGCAGTTGGTCATAGAGTCATAGAGATGTACAGCACGGAAACAGACCCTTTGGTCCAACTCATCCATGCTGACCAGATATCCCAACCCAATCTAGTCCCATTTGCCAGCACCCGGCCCATATCCCTCCTAACCCTTCCTATTCATATACCCATCCAAATGCCTCTTAAATGTTGCAATTGTACCAGCCTCCACCACTTCCTTTGGCAGCTCATTCCATAGACACACCACCCTCTGCCTGAAAGGTTTACCCCTTGGGTCCCTTTCCCTGAGTTTTTTTCTGCCCCTTAAAGAGTTCGTCCTAGTCCTGCCTTTCACCCCCATGTCCAAGGCCAGCTATGATTAATGAAAATCCATCAAGGTCAGCATTAAAACTAATGAAGAGGAGACTCAGTAAATTGCCTCCCACCACACATACTGCACGGTTCTCACTGATTCACAACACTCTTAGCCCAATGAAATGGCTCTTTCTTGAGCCTTTTTCCTGCCTGTTAGATATACTGTAATAATGGTGTCCTGGTAATATCACTGTGTTCATAATCCTGAAAGGACAGACTCATGCTCTGGGGTCCTGGGATGTGAACGTGACAAAATTGTGGAATTTAAATTCAATGAACAGGTCTGGAATTGAAAACTAGACGTTGTCTGTGATGGTCATCTCTGATTGTTGCAAAACTCATTTAGTTCGCTAATGCCTTTTCGGGGAGGAAATCTGCTCCCCTTACCTGGTCTGGCTGACATCTGACTCCTGTGATGACCCTTAAGTGTCCTCTGAAATGACCTAGTGAACCCTCATTAGGAGGGCCATTGGAGATAGCCAATAAATGCTCACCTTGCCAGCAACACCCAGATTCCATGAAAGAAATAAAAGCTAAAGGAACGAATAATTTCATTCAGAGCTTCGACCTGAATGAGGAGGCTTCAGGCCAATCTCCATCCAATAACCTGCTCTGAAAACTCTGCTCACCTCTTTACAGCTGCGGCAATTTCAGATAGTCCATAATGCTCTTCAACTATCAACAGCAGTTACCATAAACCAACCCACAACATTCGAAAGCAAAGTCAATTTTCTCTATCTCCTGATGTCAATGGATTAAAGATTGCAGGATCCAGATCAGATCTACGTTTTTACCAGAGTCAGCAGTTTTTCCTTGGGCCAATATCCTATCTGTGTGACAAGCCCTGTTGAAATTTGTCCGTTAGGATTTGGGATATATTATACACAGACAAACAAACAACGGGCAAAAGTATTTCCCCTTCCCACCTAAAGTGGTGGAGGTAAGTAATAACTGATCTCGCATTCATTTCATCTTGCGAATACAATCCTCACCTGTTATTGGCCTTTGTATGTTGATACGCTTTCCACAAACACACTTGCATAATACATGAAAATGTAGAAAATAGGAGCAGGCCATTCAGCCCTTTGAACATGCTACACCATTCAATACCATCATGGCTGATCATCCAACTCAGTCTTCTGTTCCTGTTTTCTCCCCGTGACTTTGACCCCTTTAGATCTAAGAATTCTATCAAACTCCTTCTTGAAAACAACAGAACATCGAACATTCCAGCCCAATGCAGGCCCTTCGGCCCTCGATGTTGTGCCTACTTGTGGAACCAATCTGAAGCCCACCTAACCTACACTATTCCATTCTCATCCATATGTCTATCCAATGACCATTTAAATGCCCTTAAAGTTGACGAGTCTACTACTGTTGCAGACAGTACGCTCCATGCCCCTACTACTCTTTGAATAAAGAACCTACCTCTGACATCTGTCCTATAACTATCACCCCACAATTTAAAGCTAAACCCCTTGTGCTAGTCATCACCATCCAAGGAAAAAGGCTCTCACTGTCCATCCTATCTAACTCTCTGATTATCTTATACGTCTCCAGTAAGTCACCTCTCAACCTTCTGCTCTCTAACAAAAATAGCCTCAAGTCACTCTGCCTTTCCTCATAAGACCTTCCCTCCATACCAGGCAACATCCTAGTAAATCTCCTCTGAATCCTTTCCAAAGCTTCCACATCCTTCCTATAATGTGGTGACCAGAACTGTACGTAATACTCCAAGTGTGGCCGTACCAGAGTTTTGTACAGCTGCAGCATGACCTCATGATTCAGAAACTCAATCCCTCTATCAATAAAAGCTAACACACCGTATGCCTTCTTAACAACCCTATCAACCTGGGTGGGAACTTTCACAGGGATCTATGTACGTGGACACAGAGATCTCTCTGCTCATCTACACTATCAAGAATCTTACCAATAGCCCAGTACTCTGTATTCCTGTTACTCCTTCCAACGTTAATCACCTCACACACTGTTCCACATTAAACTCCATTTGCCACCTCTCAGCCCAGGTCTGCAGCTTATCTATGTCCTTTTGTAACCTACAACATCCTTCGTCACTATCCACAACTCCACCGACCTTAGTGTCACCCACAAATTTACTAACCCATCCTTCTACACCCTCATCCAAGTCATTTATAGAAATGACGAACAGCAGTGGCCCCAAAACAGATCCTTGTGGTACACCACTAGTAACTGAACTCTAGGATGAACACTTCCCATGAACCACCACCCTTTGTCTTCTTTCAGCTAGCCAATTTCTGATCCAAATCATTCTCAATCCCATGTCTCCATATTTTGTACAATAACCTCCTGTGGGGAACCTTATCAGATGCCTTCCTGAAATTCATATACACCACATCAACTGCTTTGCCTTCAGTCAACTGTTTGGTCACCATCTCAAAGAATTCAGTAAGGTTTGTGAGGCACGACCTACCCTTCACAAAACTGTGTTGACTATCCCTAATCAACTTATTAATTTCTGGATGATTATAAATCATCTTTTAATCCTTTCCACCACTTTCCCACAACCGAAGTAAGGCTCACTGGTCTATAATTACCAGTGTCGTCCACACTCCCCTCCTTGAACAAAGGGACAACATTTGCTTCCTCCAGTCGTCTGACACTATTCCTGTAGACAATGATGACATAAAGATTAAAAGTAAAGGCTCTGCAATCTCCTCCTGGCTTCCCAGAGAATCCGAGGATAAATCCCACATAAGGCCCAGGGGACTTATCTATTTTTGGCCTCAACTGCTTTTTGTGACAGAGAATTCCACAGGCTCCCCACTCTCTGGATGAAGACTGTTCTCCTCATCCCAGTCTGGAATGGTCTACCCTGAATCCTCAGACTGTGACCCCTGGTTCTGAACTTCCTGTTTGTTGGGAATATCCTTCCTGTGTTTACTCTGTCAAGTCATTAAAATTTATAGGTTTTGATGAAATCTCAACCCCCTCCCCTTCTTCGAAACTCGAGTGAATGTTGTCCGAACTGATCCCAGTCTGTCTTCATCCCCTAGTCCTGCCATCCCAGGATTCAGTCGGATAAACTTTCACTGCATTCCCTCCAGAGTCAGAACATCTTTCCTCTTGCACATTCTCCCTATGTCTGCGTGGGTTTCCTCCGGGTGCTCCGGTTTCCTCCCACAATCCAAAGATGTGCAGGTTAGGATGAATTAGCCATGCTAAATTACCCATAGTGTTCAGGGATGTGTATGTTAGGATGAATTAGCCATGGTAAATTACACATTGTGTTCAGGGATGTGTAGGTTAGGGTGGATTGGCCATGCTAAATTACCCATAGTGTTCAGGGATGTGTAGGTTAGAGTGAATTGGCCATGCTAAATTACCCATAGTGTTCAGGGATGTGTAGGTTAGGGTGGATTGGCCATGCTAAATTACCCATAGTGTTCAGGGATGTGTAGGTTAGGGTGAATTGGCCATGCTAAATTACCCATAGTGTTCAGGGATGTGTAGGTTAGGGTGAATTGGCCATGCTAAATTACCCATAGTGTTCAGGGATGTGTAGGTTAGGGTGAATTGGCCATGCTAAATTACCCATAGTGTTCAGGGATGTGTAGGTTAGAGTGAATTGGCCATGCTAAATTACCCATAGTGTTCAGGGATGTGTAGGTTAGGGTGGATTGGCCATGCTAAATTACCCATAGTGTTCAGGGATGTGCAGGTTAGGATGGATTGGTCATGCTAAATTACCCATAGTGTTCAGGGATGTGTAGGTTAGGGTGGATTGGTCATGCTAAATTACCCATAGTATTCAGGGATGTGTAATTTAGGTGCATTAGTCAGGGGTAAATGCAGAGTAATGGAGTGTGGAATGGGTTGGGTTGGGTTACTCTTCAGAGGGTCGGGTGGACTTGTTGGGCCAAATGGCCTGTTCCCACACTGTAGGGATTCTCTAAGGAAACCAAAGCTACACACAGTTCTCCAGGTGTGGTCTTACCAAGGCCCAGTACAATTGCAGCAAGATGTTAGATTAGATTCCCTACGGTGTGGAAACAGGCCCTTCAGCCCAACCAGTCCACACCAACCCTCCTTCCTCTAACTAATGCACCTAACACTACGGGCAATTTAGCGTGTCCAGTTCACCCTAACCTGCACATCTTTGGACTGTGGGAGGAAACCAGAGCACCCAGAGCAAACCCACGCAGACACGGGGTGAATGTGCAAACTCCACACAGTCACCCGAGGCTGGAATCGAAGCTGAGACACTGGTGCTGGGAGGTGGCAGTGCTAACCACTGAGCCACCATGCCACCCACAGTGATTTTGCTTCTTGCTCTTGTACTTGAATCTTCTCACTATGAAGTTCAACACATTAATTTCCTTCCTCACTGCCTGCTGCACCTGCAATGTTCCTTTCAGTGGCTGATGTGGAACGACGCCCAGGGCTCATTGCATGGATACCCCTCTCCATTTATAGTCATTCAGATCATAATCTATCTTCTTAGTTTGCTGCCAAAGTGATTACCTCACATTTCACCCACATTATCAAGCATGTGCTAATCAATTGACCAAAACGTGTAGTGCTGGAAAAGCACAGCAGGTCGGGCAGCATCCGAGGAGCAGGAGAGTCGATGTTTCGAGCATAAGCTCTTCATCAGGAATTTTGACTCGGATCTCCAGCATCTGCACTCCTTACTTTCTCCTATGCAATTGGACGCCCGTTCAACTTGCCAAGATCACACTGAATGAAATATTAGAATCTAAAAGCGTTGTTCAAAAAGGACAACCATTACACTAACAGTTTTTTTTTGCAATGTTTAAACGCCGGGTCCAGTTATGGAGCGACCTTTACAGAAGGGTCCAATGCCTAGACTCAGTCATAGCTAAAATCGACACAGTGTATGTGGTTTTCACCTGTCTGATTTGATTTTTTAGAGTCATATGTATCTTGTTACAAAATGCAGTGAAAAGTGTTGTGTAGTGTTGCCACAGTCTGGCAGCCATCTTAAAACACAGAAAAATAAACCAAAACATAGAATATTAAGGCAGAAGAATGATGATAGAGGGAGAATGTGCATACTTTACAGCCCTTCTTGTTAAATGTTCCACCATGGGGCATGAGCGTGATGGCCAGACATGAGTCCCCTTCGCTGTGTCAGCGCCATCTTGCCTCCGCTGACATGACTAACGCCATCTTAGTTACACACTTGATCACAAAGGTGGAATAAAAAGAAAGCGGCAGAAATAATGGGGAACAAAGCCAAAAGGAATGAGAAACTTAGCATCTGGTGTGACTATCTCTCACCTGATCGGTACACCAATACCAGATTGCCAGGATTGACAGGCCGAAGATCAGGCCTGGCCAAGGAATATCACCAGTGATGGGATTTCGGAACAAGTGGAAAGAGTCTGGACGGGGTGTGTAACATTTTGCACTGATGTTCAGATTGGGAGCAGTAGTCTGGCTAGTGATGGCATTCATATATTTCTCCTTCATGGTGTCATAGCCGCCCACTTCATTGAATGCTGTAACACAAAATATCCAACCTTAGTTCTTGGCAACGCAAAAGCTTCTCTCGATTGGTGACAGCACAGAAATAAGGAAGTCCTTGACTGGAGTATAATTTTAAGCCATCCTCCACAGCAGAAACAAGTCCATTAAATCTTTCTGGAAGCCTTCTGCCTGCCATTTTAACTGCTATAATGTTTAACTTTTAACTTTATTTCTTTATATTATTCTGAGAGCGACCCGTAATGTTTAACTTTTAACTTTGTTCCTTATTTCTTTCTGCCTTGTTTGAAGGTTTTGTTACTAGGTACTTGTACCTAAAATGGTGCAGAGTCTGGTGGGATTGAAAACTTTTCACTGTGCTTGGTACATATATGACAATGAAGTCTAAATCTAAAATCTAATTTGGTGATACAGACCAAATTTGTATGAGATCTGGGAGTCCATTAAGATTTTAACTCAGGCTTGAACAATATGGTTGCCGTGGTGTTCCTGTCAGCTGAAGGTAGGCCCGAATCTCTCACCAAACCTCCCTTGTCCACGATGGCCTCTTCACCCTTTTAGCCACTTTTCCATTTGACTCTCTCTCTGACATTCCCACGGGCCAACCTCCAAATGATTCTAGCCGACCAGTTGCTATTCTCAGGATAAGCGGGGATGAGGCCAGGAATCAAAAGTAGGCCGGGCCTGAAATCTGACCTGGCGGGCGCACTCGTGGGCAGCCTGCACCTCGCTTTCCCTCAAACTGTCTGACACTTGCTGCTCTCACTGACAGCAATTTCCTGAGGAACACAACCGATAATGGGACCACCATCTTCCGCTCTATGTTGACAGTGGGCTAAATGCAACCAGTCACACGGTCACCATGGAGACTGACAGCAGCACTGTGTCTGGTCTTTATATCCCAGCCTCACGAGGAGAAAGTGAGGGCTGCAGTTGCTGGAGATCTGAATCGAAGCTGGAAAAGCACAGCAGATCAGGCAGGAGCAGGAGAGTCGACGTTTCGAGCATACCTTCCTCAAACATAAACATCCTGGTGAAGGGTTTATGCTCAAAGTGTCGATTCTCCTGCTCCCTGGATGCTGCCTGAGCGGCCGTGCTTTTCCAGACTCGCCTCAAGCATTTTCCTGACTTGAGGCATGAGACATGTGATTTGGCCACATGGAAAAACCAGGGAGCAAAGAGCAGGAACACAGCTCTGAATTTTGAGCTGTGATCCACGATGGAATGCGTTGGAAATTGGAGTCCCTTAAAAACGGAATTTTCTAAGTACTTCCAGTGGAAAGGTTCTCTTCCAGGAGTTCTCGGCAGGATCGTTCCCAGAGTGCTGGGAATGGAAGCCGGACCAGAATCATAGAATTCCATCGGTGTGGAAGCAGGCCATTCGGCCCATTGAGTCCACACTGACCCTCCAAAGAGCAGCCCATCCAGACCCACCCTCCCTACCCAAGACCCTGTCATCCTGCATTTCACGTGGCTAACCCACTGAGCCTGTACATCCCGAGACTACAAAGGAGACTCAGCGAAGAATTCTCTAAAACCTCAGTTTGAGAGCACAAGAACAACACATTCCATGTCAATAGTCTGTTTTATCCTCTGGCATTAGTGAGGCCACCTCTAATTGTTAGACTATAAGATATTGGAGGGTAAGCAAGGCCATTCGGCCCATCGAGTCCACTCTGCCGTTCAATCATGGCTGATGGGCATTTCAACTCCACAGAATTTGTGTGTTAGGATTGAACCCTCCACAACCACCTGATGAAGGAGCGTCGCTCCGAAAGCTAGTGAGCTTCCAATTAAACCAGTTGGACTATAACCTGGTGTTGTGTGATTTTTAACTTTGCTTTGAACACATTTAGCGTCCCAGCCTCCACTGCCCTCCTTGGCAATGAATTCCACAGGCCCACCACTCTCTGGCTGAAGAAACGTCTCCTCATTTCCATTCTAGATGGATCCCCTCTAATTCTAAGGCTGTGCCCATGGGTCCTAGTCTCTCCACCTAACAGAAACAACTTCCCAGTATCCACCCTTTCTAAGCCATGCATTATCTTGAAAGTTTCTATTAGATCTCCCCTCATCCTTCTAAACTCTAATGAATACAATCCCAGGATCCTCAGCTGTTCCTCGTATGTTAGACCTACCATTCCAGGAATCATCCGTGTGAATCTCCGCTGGACCCGCTCCAGTGCCAGTATGTCCTTCCTGAGGTGTGGGGACCAAAACTGGACACAGTACTCCAAATGGGGCCTAACTAGAGCTTCATAAAGTCTCAGAAGCACATCTCTGCTTTTATATTCCAACCCTCTTGAGATAAATAGCAACATTACATTTGCTTTCTTAATCACAGACCCAACCTACAAGTCAGCCTTGCGAGAACCCTCGATGAACGCTCCCAGATCCCTTTGTACTTTGGCTTCACGAATTTTCTCACTGTTAAGAAAATAGTCCATGCCTGTATTCTTTTTTCCAAAGTGCAAGACCTCGCATTTGCTCACATTGAATTCCATCAGCCATTTCCTGGACCACTCTCCCAAACTGTCTAGATCCTTCTGCAGCCTCCCCATTTCCTCAGTACTACCTGCCTGTCCACCTAACTTCGTATCATTGGCAAACTTCGCTAGAATGTCCCCAGTCCCTTCATCCAGATCATTCATATATAAAGTGAACAGCTGTAGCCCCAACACTGAACCCTGCGGGACACCGTGCGTCACCAGCTGCCATTCCAAAAAAGTTAACCAATGTATCACATCTAAACTCTTGCTTCTTAACAAGTTTTAATAAACTATCAGAAACTTGCTACAAATCAGCAGTTGCCTGTATTAGGTAACTGTAATCCCAAACTCTCTTAAATCACAGACAATCACAGCTAATGGAAACCCCCAGCTCCAGCCCCGGACCCTGGCTGATGGAAGCCAAGAGAACACTCCCACCTTCCTAAACCACCCAGAACTAGCCGTTGCTACGGAGATGATCACTCACAGATGATGGCAGGGGAATTGGAGCCACCATCAGAGCAGTGATTTTCTTGAATGAGGAGACTTTCATTCAATTAAAAATTGAATTCAATAACATCGGCCGTGGTGGGATTCAAACTCACATCCACAAAACAATAGCCTGGGATTGTAATATATTTATAAAGGTCCTGTTGTAATCTCAAGACATCTCAAAGAATTTACAGACAATACTTGTCTGTCACTGTATCACACAGGAAACACAACAGGCAATTTGTCCAGAGCGAAGTCCGACAAACAGCAATGAATTAGTAACTAGGTACCTTTGTTGTTGAGATAAGAGTCATTGATTCACACAGCACGGAAACAGACCCTTCGGTCCAACCAGTCCGTGCTGACCATAATCCCCAAACTACACTAGTCCCGCCTACCTGCCCTTGGCCCATATCCCTCCAAACATTTCTCATTCACCTCCTTATCTAAATGTCTTTTAAACATTGTAACTGTCCTCATATTCACACTTCATTCCACACATGAACTACCTTTGTGTAAAAGATTTGCCCCTCATGTACTTTTTAAAACTTTCTCCTCTCACTTTAAAAGTATGTCCCTGGTCTTAAAGTAACCTAGGGCGAGGACCTTGGCTGTTCACCTTATCTATATCCCTCATGATTTTATAAACCTCTAGAAGGTCACCCCTTAACCTCACATGCTACAGTGAAAATGTACCAATCTCTCCTTATAACTCAAGCCCTCCAGTCCCTGTAACATCCTTGTCAATCTTTTGTGAACCCTCTCCAATTGAATAATATCTATCCTATAGCAGGGCAACTAGAACTGTTCACAGTATTCCAAATGCTGCCTCACCAACATCCTGTACAACCTCAACATGTCCTCCCGACTCCTCCGCTCATAGGTCTGTGCAGTGTTAATTGATGGATAGAATTAGGTCAGGACACCAGAAGGAACTCTGCCTCCTCTTCAAACTAATGCTGTAGTCTCTTTTATGTCCACCTGAGTCAAGATCTACTTGGCTTAATGTCTTATTCAAACGACTTGGAGCGGTTGGTAGAGATGGTTACCTTGGAGACATTTACAATTGAAAGAATAAGCAAGTCAAAACGTCCTTGCTTGCTGCTGGTAATTCTGTCTGATTTAGCGCATAGAATGGACACCACCATTGCTTCACACGTTTGGATTATTTTTAGATTGAATACTGGGGGAAGGCGAATGACAATGGCAACTGTTGGAATTAAAATTCACTTTGGACATCTGGAATAACTTCAGTGATGGTGACCAGGATAACTATGACCAATTATTGTAAAAACCCATCTGGATCACTCGCGGCCTTTGAGGAGGGAGACATGTTGCCTTGACCTGGCCCGGCCTACGTGTGACCCCAAGCCCACAGCAACATGGTTAACTCTCCTCTGCCCCGTGAGGTGCCCGAGCAAGCCATTCAGTCCAAGGATAGGTCGGGAGGGGTGACAGGTGCTGGTCTGGCCCATTACCCCCGGAAACATGAAGAGAAAAAGGCAGTGTGTCCTATGGGGAAAGAGCCACCTTCCTGACCGAGTCCTCTACGCTCTGTACAAAACGACTTTGGAGCAAAGGCCTGAGATTCGACCTCCCCTTTTGTCAGCTGTATGGGAATGTTTGTCTCTGGTTCCTTTTATGGAGACTGTGAGCTGGGAGCTGCGAGGGAATGAGGCAATACATTAACATCGCGGGCAGTGAAGCAGTTGACTCACCGAAACCCATCAGAATGAAGGACCCCACCACCATGATGATGGTCTGCAACGTGTCCGTGTAGATCACAGCCGCCAAGCCACCTGCCAGCAACACACAGAATAACTTTCCATTAATAATGAAACAACGAGGACAAAGAGACCATTCATGTTGTCACAGTGGTAACAGAAGCACAGGGTGACCCTATTGAGGTTTGTAAAATCATGAGGGATATAGATAATAAAGTGCAGAGCAAAGGTCTTTTCCCCAGGGTCGGGGATTTTAAGACGAGGAGGTATACTTTTAAGGTGAGAGGGGAAAGATTTTAAAATGACAATGTTTTTACACACAGAGTGGTTCACGTGTGGGAATGAACTGCCAGAGGAAGTGGTGGAAAATGTTTAAAAGGCATTTGGATAAGTAGGTGAATAAGAAATGTTTGGAGGGCTATGGGCCAAGTGTAGGCAGGTGGGACCAGTTGAGTTTGGGGATTATGGTCAGCATGGACTGGTTGGACCGAAGGGTCTGTTTCCGTGCTGTATGAATCAATGCCTCTAACCACATCTCAGAGTAAATAAAGGTTAATATGACCATGTAGATGCAACAGGAGATCATATCTTGGGGCACAATGACTTTCTGGACATTTCCCATCAAGTCCAGTCTTGGACATCATGCGTCTTGACCATGTTCAGTCACTGGAAGTCAGCATTTCAGGTGCAGGAGGTGATGAGGAAGGTAACTGGCACATCGGCCTTCATAGCAAATGGATTGGAATACAGGAGCAGGGATGCATTGCTCCAGTTGTCCAGGGCCTTGGTAAGATCACAGTTGGTGCATTTTGAGTAGTTTTGGTCTCGAAGGGCCGAATGGCCTACTCCTGCTTCTGTACATCTGGTCATGTTTGCAACAACCAAGCCTCCTGCAAATCACGATCTGCCCCACTACCAGGCAACAAGGAATACTAAACTCCAGAAAATATTGAGAAAAACAATTTGGGTAAAGTGGAGGAAGTGATCGATGTGGGCAGCGGGGGGAGATTGAGGTGGTACATGGTCTTTCAGACGGTTTTTGACAAGGTATTATACACAAGAGTCTCCTGGAGCAGTTTGTGGGAGATCGTCATAGAGTTATACAGCACAGAAACACAGCTTACTGTTCAACCAATCCATGCTGACCACTGAACATTGTACAGTCATCAGTGACCATCCCCATGTCTGAGCTTCTGATGGAGGGAAGGTCATTGCTGAAACAGCTGAAGATGGTTGGGCCTCGTACACTACCCTGAGGGACTCCTGCAGAGATGTCCTGGAGCTGAGATGACTGATCTCCAACAACCACAGCCATCTGCCTAACTGCCTGGTCTGACTCCAAATAGTAGAGAGATGGCCCTCTGATTCCTCTTGACACTAGTTTTGCATTTTGATGGTGCACTCAGGGATATTAGGGCTGTGGGACTGAGGTCTTTCAGTTGGATTTGGGAAAAACGTGAGATGAGGGAATGGGATGAGGGATTTGATATGGGAAGAGGAAGAGAAAAATGGGAAGGATAGTAATTTGGAGTTGACTGGCTCGGGTCACATCGGAGAGTAAGAGCTAAGAGTGGTTTCTCTGAGGAATTGAGGTGAGCAATGTGTCCATAAGACCATAAGATACAGGAGCAAAGATTAAGCCATTCAGCCCATCAGGTCTGCTCCGCCATTCAATCCTGGCTGATACGTTTCTCAATCCCATTCTCCTGCTTTCTCCCTGTATCTTTTGATCACCTTGACAATCAAGAACCTATCTGTATCACTTAAATACACCCAGTGACCTGGCCCCCACAGCCTTCTGTGGCAGTGAGTTCCATTGATTCTCCACTCCCGGGCTGAAGAGGTTTCTCCTTATCTCTGTTCCCTTTAATCTCAGGTTGTGCCCTTGGGTTCCAGTCTCTCTGACCAAGGGAAACATCTTCCAAACATTCACTCTGTACAGGTCATTCAATCAGATCACCCTTCATTCTGTATGTTTCAGTTAGATCCCTCTTCATCCATTGAGTATAAACCCAGAGTCCTCCTATGTTCCTCATATCTTAAGCTTTTCATTCCTAGGACTATTCTCATGAACCTCCTCTGAACATGCTCCAGGGCCAGCACACCCTTACTGAGATATGGGGCCCAAAGCTGTGCACAATATTCCAAATGTGGACCACAGCCTTACAGAGCCTCGGAAGTACATCCCTTGCTTTTATATTCCAGTCCTCTCAAAATAAATGCCATCATTGCATTTGCCTCCCTAACTACTGGCTCAACCTGCAAGTTTCCCTTGGGAGAATATTGGGCTATCTCTTTGCACTTCAGATTTCTGAATTTTCTCCTCACTTAGAAAATAGTTCATGTCTCTATCCTTCCGACCAAAGTGCATGACCTCACCCTTTCCCACATTGTACTCTATTTGCCACTTCTCTGCCCACCCTCCGAACCTGTTCAAATCCTTCTGCAGCCTCCCCACCTCCTCAATGCTACCTGTCAGTCTACCTATCTTTGTATGTCCGCAAACTTCACCAGAATGCCCTGAGTTCCTCCATCTGGATCGTTCATGTTGTAAAGTGAAAGGTTGTTGTCCCAACACTGAGCCTTGCAGAACACCACTTGTCACCAGCTGAGAAGAACCCTTTTATCCCCACTCTCGGCTTTCTACCAGACAGCCAAGCTTCTATCCATGTTCGCACCTTGCCTCTAACACCATGGGCCCTTATCTTACTCAGTCGTCTCCTGTGCAGCAGCTTGTCAAAGGCCTTCTTGAAGTCCAGGTAGACAACATCCATTGGTTCTCCTTGGTTTAACCTGCTTGTTACTTCCTCAAAGAATTCGAACAAATTTGTCAGGCATGACCTCCTGATCAGCCCTGACCCACGGAACAGATACAAGACACTGTATGGTCACTGTTCCCCATGTTGCTATTTTCCAAGACAATTCGGTAGATGAGTGATTTGGATCGAGGCCTGGGGGAAGGTGTTTCCAAATTTGCTGATAATGCCAAAGTAAAAAGCATGATATAATAATTTGAATCTGCAATTTTGCTGTCAATAAGATGATTCCTGTCTTTTGGACAGGGTCTTAAGTTTTCCACTTTGGTCGCAAAAACAGATTCTGATGTGAATGTTGTCAGTTTAAGAGAAGGTGAGGTGCAGTGGGACCTGGGTGTCATGGTGGGACAGTCGCTGAAGGTTGCCACGCCGGGGCAGCAGGCACTGAGGAAAGCTAATGGCATGCTGGCCCTTCACAGTGAGAGGATTTGAGTATCGGAGTGAGGATGTCTTGCTGCAGTTAGACAGGGCCTTGGGAAGGCCACACCCCGTGTACTGTGTGCAGGTTTGGCCTCCTAGTCTGAGGAAGGACATTGCTATTGAGGGAGCCCAGTGACGGGTCACCAGACTGATCCCGGGATGCCAGGACGGGCATATGAGGAAAGAGTGGATCGACGGAGCTTTTACTGGGATTGAGACAAATGAGGGAATCTCACAGAAACATATAAACCCCTGATCAGACTGGACAGGCTCAATGCCAGGAGGTATATTCCCAATGTTGAGGAAGTCCAGAACTAGGGGACACAGCCTAAGAATAAGGGTGGTCATGACTTGGAGATGCTGGTGTTGGACTGGGCTGGACAAAGTTAAAAATCACACAGCACCAGGTTATAGTCCAACAGGTTTAATTGGAAGAACTAGCTTTTGGAGTGACGCTCCTTCATCAGGTGGTTGTGGAAGGCTCAATCCTTACACAGAATTTATAGCAAACATTAACAGTGTGATGTAACTGAAATTATACATTGACAAATACCTTAATTGTTTGTTATATCACACTGTAAGCTTTTGCTATAAATTCTGTGTCTTACAACTGTGTCCTCCACAATCAACTGATGAAGGAACGTTGCTCCGAAAGCTAGTGCTTCCAATTAAACCTGTTGGACTATAACCTGGTGTTGTGTGATTTTTAACTAAGAATAAGGGGTGAACCTGTGAAATTCTCTCCCACAGGAAGCTGTTGGGAAAGGTTTGTCAGATACATTCAAGCGGGAGCTGGACATGACCCTTGCACCTGAAGGGATCTAGGGGTATAGAGAGAAACTAGGAGTGGGATTCTGAGATTGCGCGGTCAGCCATGATTGTACTGAATGGTGGTGTAGGCTCGAAGGGCCGAATGGCCTATACCTGCATTTATTTTCTATGTTTCTGTGTTTCACCTCTTCAGGTGTGATTGGGGAGAGGACATCTCCTCCCTCATCAACAGAGATGAGAAAGATTTCACCAGTGAGCCTTAGTTACAGTCACTTTCTGCTTATGAAGACTTTATTTAAGTAACTAATGATGATGTTGTGCAATTGCAGAATCTCGTGGCGTCGTGGGCAAGTTGCTGTTGGTCATGTCAACTGAACAAAGAACAAGATTGAAGATAAAGAGCAGGATCTTGTCAGGGGGATCTCATGCATATTAATCAATGTACACAAATAGGGTAGTGGGGGTGTGGATCAGATTAGGATACTGTTTGGAGGGTTGGGGGTAGACTCAATGGGCTGAAGAGACTCCATCCAGACCGTCAGAATTCTATGATTCTTTGTGGAAATAGGCGATTTAATGATGCTGGTAATATGAGCTAAGCAGGTCATCTCAGCGCCAAATATAACACTGAGGTTGCAAAAAGGCAGCTTAGATTGTTACCAGGGAGAGAAATGGAGTCAGTAATTGGGGAACAATGTCTGCTTTTTAGCTGCTGCATATTGTGTGTCAACAAGTGTTGTCATAATAGTTGGAAATCTGAGCTGAGATAATCGAAACAGTCAAACCCGGGCCAAAACACAGAGTGGAGATTGTTTGGGAATATACAAGAAGCATCATCTCGCTTTCTCTCTGGATCCCTGTTACACTCCATCATCTTTTCTGTGTTTCTCTCCTTTGGTCACCTGACTAACTCCAGTTACAATCACTCCACCATCGCTGATCTAACCTCCCTTGCCCTAGATCCTAACTTCTACAAGTTTATCCAGAGGAAAACGAAGGATTTAATGGGAAATGAGGAGGGAAGGGGGTCAGTGTGAGAGTGAGGGTCGGGATTGGGTCGGGATTGGGGTCAGTGAGAGAGTGAGGGTTGGGATTGGGGTCAGTAAGAGAGTGAGGGTCAGGATTGGGGTCAGTGAGAGAATGAGGGGTGGGATTGGGGTCAATGAGAGAGTGAGGGTCAGTATTGGGGTCCGTGAGAGAGTGAGGGTCAGAATTGGGGTGAGTGAGAGAGTGAGGGTCAGGATTGGGGTCAGTGAGAGATTGAGGGGTGGGATTGGGGTCAGTGAGAGAGTGAGGGTCAGTATTGGGGTGAGTGAGAGAGTGAGGGTCAGGATTGGGGTGAGTGAGAGAACGAGGGGCGGGATTGGGGTCAGTGAGAGAGTGAGGGTCCGGATTGGGACAGTGAGAGAGTGAGGGTCGGGATTGGGGTCAGTGAGAGAATGAGGATCAGGATTGGGGTGAGTGAGAGAGTGAGGGTCAGGATTGGGGTCAGTGAGAGAACGAGGGGCGGGATTGGGGTGAGTGAGAGAGTGAGGGTCCGGATTGGGACAGTGAGAGAGTGAGGGTCGGGATTGGGGTCAGTGAGAGAATGAGGATCAGGATTGGGGTGAGTGAGAGAGTGAGGGTCAGAATTGGGGTCAGTGAGAGAATGAGGGTCAGTGTTGGGGTCAGTGAGAGAGTGAGGGTGGAATGGGGTCAGTGAGAGAGTAAGAGTCGGGATTGGGGTCAGTGAGAGACAGTGAGGGTCAGTGTTAGGGTCGGTGAGAGAGTTTGGGTCAGGAATGGGGTCAGTAAGAGAGTGAGGGTCAGGATTGGGGTCAGTGAGTTAGGGTCCGGATTGGGGACAGTGAGAGACAGTGAGGGTCAGTGTTGGGGTCAGTGAGAGAGTGAGGGTCAGGATTGGTGTCAGTGAGTTAAGGTCAAGATTGGGGTCAGTGAGAGAGTGAGGGTCAGGATTGGGGTCAGTGAGAGAGTGAGGGTCGAGTTTGGGGGTCAGTGAGCGAGTGATGGTCAGGATTGGGGACAGTGAGAGAGTGAGGGTCGGGTTTGGGGTCCGTGAGAGAGTGAGGGTCAGGATTGGGGTCAGTGAGAGAGTGAGGGTTGAGTTTGGGGTCAGTTAGAGAGTGATGGTCGGAGTGGGGTCAGTGAGAGTGTGAGGGTCGGGATTGGGGTCAGTGAGAGAGTGAGGGTCAGTATTGGGGTCCGTGAGAGAGTGAGGGTTGGGATTGGGGTCAATGAGAGAGTGAGGGTCAGAATTGGGGTCAGTGAGAGAGTGAGGGTCGGGATTGGGATCAGTGAGAGAGTGAGGGTCAGTATTGGGGTCAGTGAGAGAGTGAGGGTTGGGATTGGGGTCAATGAGAGAGTGAGGGTCAGGATTGGGGTGAGTGAGAGATTGAGGGTCAGGATTGGGGTCCGTGAGAGACTGAGAGTCAGTGTTGGGGACAGTGAGAGAGTGAGGGTCAGGATTGGGGTCAGTGAGAGATTGAGAGTCAGTGTTGGGGTCAGTGAGAGATTGAGAGTCAGTGTTGGGGCCAGTGAGAGAGTGAGGGTCGGGATTGGAGTCAGTGAGAGAATGAGGGTCAGTATTGGGGTCCGTGAGAGAGTGAGGGTCCGGTTTGGGGACAGTGAGAGTCAGTGTTGGGGTCAGTAAGAAATTGAGGGTTAGGATTGGGGTCAGTGAGAGAGTGAGGATCGAGATTGGGGTCCGTGAGAGAATGAGGGTCAGGATTGGGGTCAATGAGAGAGTGAGGCTCAGGATTGGGGTCAGTGAGAGAGTGAGGGTCAGGATTGGGGTCAGTGAGAGAGTCAGGATTGGGGTCAATGAGAGAGTGAGGCTCAGGATTGGGGTGAGTGAGAGAGTGAGAGTCGGGATTGTGGTCAGTGAGAGAGTGAGGGTCAGGATTGGGGTCAGTGAGAGATTGAGAGTCAGTGTTGGGGTCAGTGAGGGAGTTAGGGTCAGGAATGGGGTCAGTAAGAGAGTGAGGGTCGGGATTGGGTCGGGATTGGAGTCAGTGAGAGAGTGAGGGTCGGGATTGGGGTCAGTGAGAGAGTGAGGGTCGGGATTGGGGTCAGTGAGAGAGCGAGGGTCGGGATTGGGGTCAGTGAGAGATTGAGGGTCAGTGTTGGGGTCAGTGAGAGAGTTAGGGTCAGGAATGGGGTCAGTAAGAGAGTGAGGGTCGGGATTGGGGTCCGTGAGAGAGTGAGGGTCCGGTTTGGGGACAGTGAGAGTCAGTGTTAGGGTCAGTGAGAAATTGAGGGTTAGGATTGGGGTCAGTGAGAGAGTGAGGATCGAGATTGGGTCGGGATTGGGGTCAGTGAGAGAGTGAGGGTCGGGATTGGGGTCAGTGAGAGAGTGAGGGTCGGGATTGGGTCGGGATTGGGGTCAGTGAGAGAGTGAGGCTCAGGATTGGGGTCAGTGAGTTGGTGTCTGAAGGAATAGATGATGAGAGAGTTTGGTTTGGTGGAAATTGCATACTGAATTGGACCACTTTTCTCATCGGGTTATACTGAAGTTTGATAAGACAGAAAGGTTTTAAACTCAAAGCTACTATTTAACTCTGATTACGTTGACCTGATTTAATTATTTGATTTAATTCGAAGATCTCAGTAGGATATTGTTAACTGTGACTGATGTTCGCTTGGAAACTATCTCAGGTGCCAGCTGTGAATGAGTAACTGACTGAGCAGGGTTTGAGGGGAGCTGTGTGGCTGTTTAGGAACCGTGATTGATTTTCTGTGCAGTTCCATCTCCTCTCCTCCTGGTTCCTTTCCCTGCCATTGTTTGCTGCTCTGAACATTTTCAAAATGATACAGAGGCTGCCCTGTCTTCCCTTCGGGTTAAAGTTTGAGTCGGTGAGTGGAAATCTCTCATGGGAAGGAGAAAGAAAATTGAACAAATCTTTCCAAAGTAAAACATTTAGAGTATTCGACAGCGAAAATCATTGAGTTGGGTCAAACAGAAATGAAGTTTTGCAACGGGAGTTTTGAGAGTTAGGAAGTGTGTAAAGACGAGACTAATTTGTGGGTGGCTCAGTGGTTAGCACTGCTGCCTCACAGCACCAGGGACTCAGGTTCAATTCCTGCCTCAGGCGACTGACTGTGTGGAGTTTGCACGTTCTCCCCGTGTCTGCGTGGGTTTCCTCCGGGTGCTCCGGTTTCCTCCCACAGTCCAAAGATGTGCGGGTCAGGTGAATTGACCATGCTAAATTGCCTGTAGTGTTAGGTAAGGGGTAAATGTAGAGGTATGGGTGGGTTGCGCTTTGGTGGGTCGGTGTGGACTTGTTGGGCCGAAGGGCCTGTTTCCACACTGTAAGTAAACTAATCAGGTTGCAATCTCCAGGTAACTTATAGTGCCAAGTGTTACCAAATAGAGGAAGATAGGTTTTCAATGAAGATGTTTTTAAGGTAAAGATAGATAGATTTTAATCAGTGAAGGAATTAAAGATTGTGGTGAGCAGGCAGGTAAGTTGATGGTAAGTCGTGCTGAGTGTACAACATGATCAGCCTGATCTTATTGACTGATTAGATTAGATTCCCTACAGTATGGAAACAGACCCTTCAGCCCAACAAGTCCACACCAATCCTCTGAAGAGCAACCCACTCAGACCCCTTACCCCTGACGAATGCACCTAACACGATGGGGAATTTAGCATGGCCAACTCACCTAACTTGCACATCTTTGGATTGTGGGAGGAAACCGGAGCACCCAGAGGAAACCCACGCAGACACGGGGAGAATGTGCAAACTCCACACAGACAGTCACACAGGACAGGAATTGACCCCGGGTCCCTGGTGCTGGGTGGCAACAGTGCTAACCACTGAGCCACCCAGCGCCAGCCCAGGGTTAGATGGCCTACTCCTGCTCCTTATGTTCTTCGGTTGCTATGAATGCATGGCAAAAGGGATGGCGCAGTAAGGCAGATGTTCTTTCTGAGTCATTGGGTTAGTCTCTGAACTACGTAGGCAGGACCTGTACAAACTGGATGGGTTGTACCTGAATCACAATGGGTCCAATAACCTTGCTGGCGGGTTTGCTCATGTTGTCAGGGAGGTCTTCAACTGATTGGGCAGAGGGGCCAGAGTGAGAGCTGGGAGCAAGGTCCAGTCAGATGCAGAAGGAAGGCCAGGGCATTCCAGAAGG
This sequence comes from Hemiscyllium ocellatum, assembly GCF_020745735.1. Classification (NCBI taxonomy): domain Eukaryota; kingdom Metazoa; phylum Chordata; class Chondrichthyes; order Orectolobiformes; family Hemiscylliidae; genus Hemiscyllium; species Hemiscyllium ocellatum. The sequence continues at coordinate 53,284,620 of NC_083424.1, forward strand.
TGGATAAGGCACATGGGAGGTCGGGGAAGCTAAACCATACCAATTTTAATGCAAGAATCCTGAGTGAGTCAGTGGATGAACTTAGAGCACGTGAGAATATGATATTGTCACAGAGGTGTGGTTGAAGGAAGAACAGAATTGACAGCTCAACATTCCAGGGTATGTAAGGGATAGGGAGTGAAGCGACAGAGGTAGGGGCATTGCATTCTTGATAAAGGAACCTATCATGGCAGGAATGAAAGAGGACATTGTCAAAGGATTAAGTACATTTGGGCGACACGGTGGCACAGTGGTTAGCACTGCTGCCTCACAGCACCTGAGACCTGGGTTCAATTCCCGACTCAGGCGACAGACTGTGTGGAGTTTGCACGTTCTCCCCGTGTCTGCGTGGGTTTCCTCCGGGTGCTCCGGTTTCCTCCCACAGTCCAAAGATGTGCGGGTCAGGTGAATTGGCCATGCTAAATTGCCCATAGTGTTAGGTAAGGGGTAAATGTAGGGGTATGGGTGGGTTGCGCTTCGGCGGGTCGGTGTGGACTTGTTGGGCCGAAGGGCCTGTTTCCACACTGTAAGTAATCTAATCAAATACATTGCTCGGATTATACTGCAGGCCTCCTAACACTGTGAGGAAGATTTGTAAACTAATCATAGAAAGATCTGAGAGAAACAGGGTTATAGTTGTCGGGGACTTCAACTTTCCTAAAGTTAGCTGGGATTGCCATAGGTTTAGACGGTGTGGATTTGTTGAAGTGTACCCAGGAAAGAGTTTTGTGTCAGTGTGTAGATAGCCCCATTAGAGATGGAGCAGTGTGAGTCCTACTGCAAGGAAATGAAGACAATCAAGTGGTCGAAGTTTCAGTGGGTGTGCAGTTTGGGAATGGTGACCGTAACTTTCAAAACCACTGTGGGAAAGGGATAAGGGCAGTGCAGAAGTTAAGTTTCTAAATTGGCAGAAGGTCAATTTCAATAGTATTACACAGGATCTGGCCTAGACTAGGAGGAGCTATTGCAGGTAAATCTACACTGGCAAGTGGGAGCCTTTTAAAAGTAGGATAGTGAGATTTCAGTGTGTTCAGCAGCAGGTCTAGGGACCGTGGATATCACAGAATATGGAAAATTTCTTAAAGAGAAAGATGGGAGCATATGTCAGGTACAGTGCATTACAAACAGGACTGGCCCTTCAAACCTATTGAGAGTTGAAGCATTTACTTAAAGCGGAAATTAGGAGGGTGAAGAAGGACTATGAAATATCGTTGGCAGATGGCATTGTGAAAAACACCAGGGCTTTTTATAATTATTTAAAGTCTGGTTGAAGATTTGTAGCTCGGGTGCCCGTTGTTGTGGTTCTGTTCGCCGAGCTGGAAGTTTTTGCTGCAAATGTTTCGTTCCCTGGCTAGGGAACATCATCAGTGCTATTGGAGCCTCCTGTGAAGCGCTGCTTTGATGTTTCTTCCAGTATTTATAGTGGTTTATATAATTTTTATAATTATATTTTTATAATTATCCTAAGAATAAGAGGATTACTAGGGAAAGGGTGGGATGTATTAGGGGGAATCCAAGCATTGAGTTTGGGTGAGGTCTTCAATGGATATTTCCCATCGGTATTCACAGAGGAGAAAGACATTGTAGCCGGGGATTTCAGTGGGGATGGTGAGGTTCTGGAATATGTAAAGATTAATAAGGAGGTGGTGTTAGATGGGGACAAATCCCCAGGGCCCAAATCACAGTTAGCACAGATTTGTTCGTGTGAGATCCTGTGTGACTTAGCTGAGTTTTTTGAAAAGGTGACTGGATATATTGATGAGGACAGTGCAGTTGATGTCGTTTATGTGGAATTCTGTAAGGCCTTGGTCAAGTCCCACAGGGAAGGCTGATCCGAAAGGTCAGAGCCCATGGGGGTCGAAGGAATCATTGGATCTCACTGAATGGCAGCACAGACTTGATGGGCTGAACGGCCTATTTGTGTTCCTCCATCTTCTGATTTGAACATGAGGATAAGCTGGGTTTAACGATCAGGTTTCTGTGATTGAATACTCATTGACATTTCATTCAGAAGAGGGAGCATCTTTATTTGTCTCTGGTTGCTCCGAGAGTTGTTCTTTTCAGCTTCAGCCTTAATTCATAAAGACCCTGAAAACCTTCGCAGTTAGTAACAACAGTGGGAGAATCTCTCAGGAAATGGATCAGACTCAGCCATCGCTTCAAAGGGAGGTGCCTCACGTTCAACAACCACCCCCACACCCGCCCCCCCCCCATCTTGTCCTGTGAAGGGCTGTTGGATCTCTCAGTGGTTTGACACTCGAAGATCACAGAAACCCTAGAATGTGTAGGTGGGGAGAGGAGGTGAGGGGGTGGGGGGGGTGGGGGGTGGGGTTGGGAGGTGGTGGGGGACGCCATGAGTGATGGTGGAAAGTTGTACATGAAGAACAAGGTCCTGTGAGGAGCCACAGGGACTCAGACTCAGACTGGAGCTGTATCTCTTGTAAAGAACAGGGCAGAAGCAGGAGTGAGACAACAGGGACATCATGGAGGTCGGACTTGCTTTTTGTGGGATGTGGCTGGGTCAGCATTTATTATTGTCCCTTGTTGCCCTTGAGAAGCTGCCTGCTTGACCCACCGCAGTGAGGGAGGGAGTTCCAGGACACGAGGGGAAAGTGAGGACTGCAGATGCTGCCTGAAAAAATGTGTTGCTGGAAAAGTGCAGCAGGTCAGGCAGCATCCAAAGAGCAGGAGAATTGCCTGAAGAAGGGCTTATGCCCGAAACGTCGATTCTCCTGCTCCTTTGATGCTGCCTGACCTGCCGCGCTTTTCCAGCAACACGTTTTTCAATTCCAGGACACTGTTCCACTGACAGTGAAGGAATAACAGAATATGTCCAGGTCAGGGTGGTGAGTGGCTTGGAGGGGAACTTGCAGGGGGTGGTGTTCCCCTTGTCCCTCTCGGTGAAAGTGGTGGTGGGTTTGGAAGGTGCTGTCTGAGGATCTTTGGTGAATGTCTGAAATGCATCTTGTAGACAGTACAGACTGCTGCTACTGAGCACCGGTGGTGGGGGGAGGGGGTGCTTGAGGGTGTGGTGTCGATCAAGGAGCTGGTTTGACCTGGATGAGGTCAAGTTTCTCGAGTGTCACTGTGCTCGTACTGAAACCTACACTCCCACAGTGTTCGAAAATGTTTCCAAATCAGTCATATCTTTTGTATCTTTCAATTGTGTGGATTGTTTACGTGGCCAAGTGCGTGTGTTTTAATGAGAATTGCATCTCTACACAGGTTATAAGAATCGGTTCCAGATTACTACAAAGACTGTTGGGAGGTCAGTGTTGATCCATCTCCCACCTGCCTTACTCTGCCCTAAGCCCTGACGATGTCAGCACATTGGGTCGAGCACTCAGTCAGGAATTAACCCTTTCAGACCCATATCCAACAGCATTGCATTAATAAGTTAACAAACTGAGTGAGGGAGCCAGTGTGTGATAGATCGATTGCTGCTGGGTTTGAATGCAGGCATTGTGTTCAAAATAGTTTCAACCCGACAGAACAACGAGGCTGCTGTGATCAAATGAGCCAAGGCCAAATTAACCTGTCACTCATCCCGAACACTGTTGGCTGGGAGTGAGCTACACTCTGCCTGTTCCTCACAGTGAACCTGGGGGTTTGTAACATGGGGCAAGCTGTTTGTCTCCAGCTACCACGTGTTTTTGGCTGAAAACGAAGCTCTGTAGCTTGTACCAGCGGATACCAGAAGGGTCTGCAGGTTGATACTAAACCCGTTAGGACACATGATGAATGCAACTCCCCCTTGAACATCAAGACCTTAAACATCGGAGCTCCAAGAGATAAGGCACTGGCCTCAAGACTGAGCCCGGGTGTTCAGTTTTCAATCCAGATAAATGTGAGGTGATGCACATAGACAGGACAAACAAGGGAATACATGATCAACAGGAAGTACTGAGGATCAGAGGGATGTTGGTGTGCATGCCCCACTGAATCCTCAAGGTATCAGGGCAAGAGGAAACAAGTGGTTAAGAAGCCATTTGAATACTTGCCTTTATTAGTTGAGGTATAGAGTTAATAGAATCCTACGCTCACCCCATTTAGTCCACAATGACCATCCAGACAGCATTGCACCCAGACCCATCCCCTTACCTAAGGTACCCTGCATTTCCTGTGGATAATCCACCTATTCTGTATACCACTGAACACTACAGGCAATTTCCCATCACCAATCCACCTAAACTGCACACTTTTGGACTCTGGGAGGAAACCAGGGCACCAGGAGAAACCCACACAGACACGGGGCGAATGTGCAAACTCCACACAGACAGTTGCCTGAAGCTGGAATCAAACCCAGGCCCCTGGCGCTGTGAGGCAGCAGTGCTAACCACTGAGCCACCACATCACTCAGGGTTTAAGAGCAGTGTGGTTGTGCTAGGACAGTATAAAACAGATCTTAGGCCATAGCCAGAGTATTGTGTGATGTTCTGGAATCCATATTATGTGAGAGATGCGATAGCACTGCAGAGAGTGCAAAGGGAGATTTACCAGGGTGTGGCCTGGGCTGGGGAGTTTCAGTTATAGAACATAGAACAGTACAGGCCCTTCAGCCCACGATGTTGTGCTGACCTGTGGAACCAATCTGAAGCCTATCTAACCTACACTATTCCACTTTCATCCATATGTCTATCCAATAACCATTTAAATGCCCTTAAAGTTGGCGAGTCTACTCCTGTTGCAGGCAGTGCGTTCCACATCCCTTCTACTCTTTGAATAAAGAACCTACCTCTGATATCTGTCCTATACCTATCATCCTTCAATTTGAAGCTCTGCCCCCTCGTGCTAGCCATCATCATTTGAGGAAAAAGGGTCTCCCTGCCCACCCTATCTAACTCTCTGATTATCTTATATGTCTCAATTAAGTCACCTCTCAATCTCCTCCTCTCTAATGATAACAGCCTCAAGTCCCTCAGCCTTTCCTCATAAGACCTTCCCTCCATACCAGCAACTTCCTCTGCACCCTTTCCAAAGCTTCCACATCCTTCCTATAATGCGGTGACCAGAACTGTATGCAATACTCCAAGTGTGGCCCCACCAGAGTTTTGTACAGCTGCAGCATGGCCTCATGGCTCTGAAACTCAATCCCTCTACCAATAAAAACTAACACACTGGATACCTTCTTAACAACCCTATCAACCTGGGTGGTAACTTTTAGGAATCTAGCCCAGTACTATTTATTCCTGTTGCTCCTTCCAAAGTGAACCACCTCACACTTTTCCACATGAAACTCCATTTGCCACCTCTCAGCTCAGCTCTGCAGCTTTTCCAAGTCCCTCTGTAACCTGCAACATCCTTCAGCACTGTCCACAACTCCACCGACCTAAGTGTCATCCGCAAATTTACTAACCCATCCTTCTACACTCTCATCCAGGTCAGTTATAAAAATGACAAACAGATGTGGCCTCAAAACAGGTCCTTGTGGTACATCACTAGTAGCTGAACTCCAGGGTGAACATTTCTCAACAACCACCACTCTGTCTTCTTACAACTAGCCAATTTCTGATCCAAAGCACAAAGTCACCCTTAATCCCATGCCTCCGTATTTTGAGCAATAATCTATCTGGGAAACCTTATCAAACACCTTCCTGAACTCCATATACGCTACATCAACCACTTTACCCTCATCCACCTGTTTGGTCACCATCTCAAAGAACTCAATAAGTCATGACCTACCCTTCAAAAACCATGTTGACAACCCATAATCAGCTTATTCTTCTGGAGATGATTACAAATCCTATCTCTTATAACCTTTTCTAACACTTTACACATAGCTGAAGTAAGGCTTACTTGTCTATAATTACCAGGGTTGTAATTGTTTCATTACAAGGGGACAACATTGGCTGTCCCCCAGGCTCTGGCACTATTCCTGTAGACAATGACGACACAAAGATTAAAGCTAAAGGCTCTGCAATCTCCTCCCTGGCTTCCCAGAGAATCCCAGGATAAATCCCATCTGGCCCAGGGGACTTATCTATTTTCACACTTTCCAGAATTGCTAACACCTCCTCCTTATGAACCTCAATCCTGTCTAGTCTAGTAGCCCGTATCTCAGTATTCTCCTCGACAACATTGTCTTTTTCCAATGTGCATGAAAAATATTTAGGGCTTCCCCTATCTCCTCTGACTCCACACACAGCTTCCCACTACTGTCCTTGATTGGCCCTAATCTTTCTTGAGCCATTCTTTTATTCCTGATATACCTATAGAAAGGGTTTTCCTTGATCCTATCTGCTAATGACTTCTCATGTCCCCTCCTGGCTCTCCCTAACTCTCTCTTTAGGTCCTTCCTGGCTAACCTGTATCTCTCAAGCGCTCTAACTGAGCCTTCATGTCTCATCCTAACAGAAGCCTCCTTCTTCCTCTTGACAAGAGAGTCAACTTCTTTAGTAAACAATGGCTCCCTTTCTCGATCACCTCCTTCCTGCCTGACAGGTGCACACTTATCAAGGACATGCAGTATCTGTCCCTTGAATAAGCTCCCCATTTCAGTTGTGCCCTTCCCCTGCAGTTTCCTTCCCCATCCTATGCATCTTAAATCTTGCCTAATCGCATCGTAATTGCCTTTCCCCCAGCTATAACTCTTGCCCTGTGGTATATTCCTATCCCTTTCCATCGCTAGAGTAAACACAACCAAATTGTGGTCACTATCACCAAAATGCTCACCTACCTCCAAATTGAACACTTGGCCTGGTTCATTCCTCAGTTCCAAATCTAATGTGGCATCGTCCCTTGTTGGTCTGTCTACATACTGTGTCAGGGAACCATCCTGCACATATTGACAAACAATTTACCCTTCTGAAGTACTCAAACTATAGTATTTCCAGTCAATATTTGGAAAGTTAAAGCCTCCTGTAACAGCTACCCTGTCTCTCTCACTCCTATACAGAATCATCTCTGCTAGCCTTTCCTCTACATCTCTGGAACTATTCAGAGACCTATAGAAAATTCCTAAGAGGGTGACCTCTCCTATCTTGTTGCTAACCTCAGCCCAAACTACCTCAATAGATGAATCCTCAAACATCCTTTCTGCCACCTTAATACTGTCCTTGACCAACAATGCCACACCTCCCCCTCTTTTACCATCTTCTCTGTTCTTACTGAAACATCTGCAGCAACCATTCCTGTCCCTGCTCTATCCATGTCTCCAAAATGGCCACAACATCGAAATCCCAGGTACCAACCTGTGCTGCAAGTGCCCCCACCCTATTCCACCTGATGAAAAGCGATTGGACGGACCGGGGTTGTTTTCCTTCAAGCAGAGGAGGTTGCGAGGGGCTGTGATTGAGATGTGTAAAACTGTAAGGGATGAGCGGAAACCTCTTGATGGAGGAATTATTGACCGGAGATATGGATTTAAAGTAAGGGTCAAGAGGTTGAGGAGATGTGAGGAAGTTATTATCTCCCTAGAGAATGGTGGGAGTGTGGAAGCCACTGCTATAAGGGTGTTGGAGGCAGAAACTCTCATAACGTTTTAGAAGTATCTAGATATACATTTGCAATGCCAAGGCCTAGAAGACAATGAGCCAAGTGCTAGATGGGATTGGAATAGTTAGGGGGTTGTTTTTGACCAGTACAGAAACGATGGGCCACAGGGCCTTTATCCTGTGGTGTAGATCTCTCTGCTATGGTGTGAGACTTGAATCCAGATCACAGTCCCAGAGGCAGGTACCTTATTCACCATATCACAACACCTTCCCTTGGAGCACTCACTGGCTGCAACATGGACTCACGTCACATCACCAGTGTTATTCATTGAATGTGAACAAACCTGTATCCAGCAGGTCAGAGTATAAAATGAGGGTGAGATTTAGTTCACGTCTTTGCCTATTTATGCATGAGTGCTTTCAAAGAGGGAGAACCGAGTTATAAACTGAAGGAGGAACCGAGCCTGATTTCCCAGCCCTGGTCCTAACTGATGGTGCTAATGTATATTGTATCACCAATAGTCTGACTTCCTTCCCCTCAATACATTGGCTGCCAGTCATAGTGTCATAGAGATGTACAGCACGGAAACAGACCCTTCAGTCCAACTCGCCCATGCCGACCAGATATCCTAACCTAATCTAGTCCCACCTGCCAGCACTCGGCCCATATCCCTCTAAACCCTTCCTAATCACGCACCCACCAGATGCCTTTTAAATATTGCAATTGTACTAGCCTCCACCACTTCCTCTGGCACGCACCACCCTCAACCTGTACTCTCTTAGTTCTGAACTCCCCCACCCCAGGGAAAAGACTTTGTCTATTTATCCTGTCCTTGCCCCTCATGATTTTATAAACCTCTGTGAGGTCACCCCTCAGCCTCCGACACTCCAGGGAAAACAGCCCCAGTCTATTCAGCCTCTCCCTATCGCTCAAACCCTCCAACCCTGGCAACATCCTTGTAAATCTTTACTGAACCAGGCCTTCACCATCCAGCTCCCAAGCTCTGGAATTCCCTTTGTAAACAGCCTCGCCCGCTTTCAAGATTCCCTTCAGATCTGCCCCCAATGACCGATGTCTTTGATCACCTGTCCAGGTATCTCCCTCAGTATCTTATTATTTTGCCTGATGACATTCTTGTGAAATGCCTTTACTGGACTGAAAGGATTATTAAATGCATGTTGTTAATACCAGTTAATCTGATATAGGGTGGGAGGATTGGAATTTGGACCGAGGTTGCCCTGTTAACAGCGTCACGCCTGACACTGAGTCATGACAGCTCAGTGCAGCATTAGCCTAAAGCTCTGACATTTACACTCAAAGGGGAACAGTATGGAATTGTCTGGAGCTTGATAGTATTGACATAATTTTATAGTTTCATGTTGTTTTCTGGTTTAGTTAGCCAATGCTTACTGGCTAACCGAATTACTCCCCGCTATTCCACACACACTGGGCTCCAGCAACATTCCTCTCTGTTGCAGAGGGGAATTAATCTTGTAACAAATGTGTGGAATTCACCCTTTGGAACTTAATTGTGTTGAAACTGGAACTGCTTCACCTACAGAATGCAATACATACACAGAACCATTGAAAGCCACTATCACAGATACCCCACACCCTGAGATAGAATCATGCACACACACACGTGCAGTTTGGCACATACTCACAGATACATGCATACTCATACTAGGTTACATTCTCTGCAGTATGGAAACAGACCCTTCAGCCCAAGAAGTCTACACTGACTCTTCGAAGAGCAGCCCCCAGACACATTCCCTTACATTTACCCCTGACTAATGCACCTATCACTCTGGGCAATTTCCCATGGCCAATTCACCTGGCCCGCACATCTTTGGACTGTGGGAGGAAACCGGAGCAAACCCGCGCAGACACGGGGAGAATGTACAAACTCCACTGGAATCAAACCTAGAATCCTGGCGCTGTGAGGCAGCAGTGCTAACCACTGAGCCACCGTACCATCCAAGTCAGCATAGTCTTACCAGACCATAGCGCTGCTCTCTCATCAGAGAGAGCGAGGAATGAATAACCTCCTCAGTCCCCGAGCGGTGAGTCTGATGTGCAATCCAGAGACATTGTGGAGGCATCAGATGGTCAATGACGTACACACTGTCCCCTCACCATGGGTTTCTAGCTGCATCGCTGTTCCAGCTATCTGCTTCCCCACATCCACCTTCCTCATGCCATCCGGTAAGCTGGGGAGAACCGCGGTGCATGGAAACTGATCCCAGGGGCTAGGGTCAGCAGGAAGGGATTCCTCACGCTCCCTTCCCCTTCTCCTGGGGGAGTAAAGGGAACCCCAATAATAAACAAAGTGTGAAGATCGAAGGAGACAAGCCGCTCATTTGAACCTGACCCCCATGGAGACGGAGACACTTGAGTTGACGAAAGAGAGGGATGGGTACTCCTACCCCAACGTCTGACAAAGGAGCGCCAAACCATCCAGGACAGAGCAGTCTGCTTGACTGGCACTACATCTACAGGCATCCAGTCCCTCCAGCACCAACACTGAGCAGCAGCAGAGTTTACCATCAATCAGAGGCATTAGAAATTCATCAACTCTCTTTCGCCAGCACCTTCCAAACGCACAACTATTCTGGACTGCACAATTACTTGGCTCCAGTCAGAATTAAAGAACAGACAAACTCATTGTTTGCTGGAACTCAACAGGAATGTTTTATTCTGAAACCGTGGACTCTGTAAGAGTCTGGACAAGCCCATGAACCTGGCTAATGACTCACTAATGTCATTTGACCCACCTCTTAAATGAACACTATCCAATATAACACGCACCGACTGTAACACCCACCAACTAGAACATATACAAACAACCAGAGGGCAAGACACGCATGGAAATGCCACCATTTGCAAGTTCCCCCGTAAGCCAATCACCATCCTGACCTGGAAATATGTCGCTACTCCTTCACTGTCACTGGGTCACACACCTTAAACTTCCATCCTAACAGAATTGTGGGTTTACCTACACCAACACGGACTCAGTCAGGCAGCTCACCACTACTTTCCCAGGGCTATTAGGGATGGGTAAGAAACGTTGGCCCACCTCCCCTCAATGGGTAAACACCATTCTGATGAATCCGTGCCCCATCTCGCCGAACGCCTCATGTCACGCCATGTGCAAGATTGCATCTGTCCGCCTCCCACTGCCCCTACACCTTCAATCTGCTTAATATTCACATCGGGTTGCCAGTGATTACAGGATCAGCATCACCAAAAAGCATCTCCACTTCTCCCTACCCCTGCCACACCTCCCCCACCCCCATTCCTCCTGACTCTGGGGGGGATTAACCTTTAATTATCCTCGCTGACTGCGGAGAAGTCAAGGTTTACAGAGCCGATCTCTCCTGATGCATGCTCTTACCCGTCACAGTATACAGTGCAGTGATGGAAAGCAGGATCACCACGGCAACATACAAGTTCAATCCCAGTGCCTCCCGAATAAATATGGCTCCTGAAAACATGTCCGCCTGGAAGAAACAGATGAAGAAAGGATACTCAGTAAATATTCTGACATTTCTCCTTTTGCTGTCACAAAATGATCCCCTTTGTGTGTGAGGGTGAGCGCATGGGTAATGCCCTCTCTGCCAGTCCCTCCAAAACCAGCTGTTGGCATATGTGACAGTTACCAAATGGAAATCTGATCGCAGATCACTGGAGAAAGTAAGCTGCCTGACTGAGTCCGTGTGAGTGTAGGTAAACCCACAATGCTGTTAGGATGATAGCTTCAGGAGTGTGACCCTGCGACACAGAGCAAGCTGATTTTCCTTCATTCACTGATGAGATGTGGTCGTCGCTGGCTGGGTCGGCATTTATTGCCCACCCCCTAATTATCCTTGAAATGTCTTGGTGGCGATGAATTGGTGATTGGAATAAATGCCTAACCTCTAACACCCTGTGCTCAAACCTGGGGGCTGGGGAGGGGTGGGGAGGGGTGGGGTGGGGTGGGGGGGGGGTGATGGTTGTGGGTAGAGTTGTCCTTCACACAAGCTGGACATGAGACATGTGTTAACTGCAGATGTGGTTAGGTGAGGATTCCATGAAGTGTACTACAATTCATACCCATAAGGGTTTGTATCATTATGTGAGAGAGAGCTTTTGGGGTCTCATCAGCCTGTGCAGTCCTTCAGCAGATGGTGGAGACCATTTTACAAGGTCTATCCCAGGCCACTATTTATTGAGAAGGTGTGCTAATAACAGGCAAGATCAATAAGGAGCACTCAGAGAAGTTGGCCACAGTCTTTAGATGGGTCTCACATGCACCTTAGAAACAGAGAATGTATATTCCAAACCCCCGTCTACTTGGGTTACAAAGTCAACAAGACTGGGTTACACCTGTTGGAAAAGTGCAGCAGGTCAGGCAGCATCCAAGGAACAGGAGAGTCGAAGTTTCGGGCATGAGCCCTTCTTCAGGAATCATTCTTGAAGAAGGGCTCATGCCCAAAACGTCGACTCTCCTGCTCCTTCAGGGATGTGTAGGCTCGGTGCATTAGTCAGGGGAAATATCGACTAATAGGGTAGGGGAATAGATCTGGGTTGGTTACTCTCCAGTGGGTCAGTGTGGACTTGTTGGGCCGAATGGCCTGTTTCCACACTGCAGGGATTCTACTCATGTTTTTTCATCACTGCCCTCTCAAGGGCAAATAAGTATTGACAATATATTCTGGTCTTGCAAGCAACACTTACATCCTGTCTATGAATAAATAAAAATGATAAGATAATACGTTTGTGATTGATACACAGCGCTGGTGAGTATGGAGGGATGTGGAAATGGTTTGAAGCTGTTACACTGAAGCAGTACCACACCAAGGCTCTCTCTCCAGCACATTTTAAACCCATGACCTCAATCACTGACATGGACAAGGACTGCAAATGGATGGGAACATCATCAATGGCACGTTCCCCTCCAAGTCAGACCCCATCGCTTGTTCCTTCACCATCAGAGTTCTGCAGCTTTCTCCCTTACATTACCACGAGTCCCTCTGCACCCCAAGGACAACAGTGATTCAGGAAGGCAGCTCACCATCTTCCTCAGGGCAACCTGGAGTGCTGGGGGCTGAGGGGGAGCCTTATGGAGCTTTATCAAACTATGAGGGGCATGGATAGGATAAACAGGCAAGGTCCTTTCCTGGGGGTGGGGGAGTCCAGAACTAGAGGGCATAGGTTTAGTGTGAGAGGGGAAAGATATAAAAGGGACATAAGGGGCAACTTTTTCACACAGAGGGTGGTACGTGTATGGACTGAGCTGCCAGAGGAAGTGGTGGAGGCTGGTACAATTACAGCATGTAAATGGCATTTGGATGGGTATATGAATAGGAAGGGTTTGGAGGGATATGAACTAAATACTGGCAAATGGGACTAGATTAATTTAGGATATCTGGCCGGCTTGGACGGGTTGGACTGGAGGGTCTGTTTCCATGCTGTACGTCTCTAGGACTCTAACCACTCTGATTAAAGATGGACAATGAATGTTGGCCCAACCAGTGATGCCCACATCCCATGAATGACCAGAAAAGAAAGGTCAGAGAGAGATATTGGGAAGAGAGATAATAAGGATGAGAAGAATAGGCCAATGGCCTCCCTGATTGGTACATACCCCTCAGATTGCTGCTGTTTTCCTCAATGTACTAAAACCAATCTGGGAGAACTTGGTGCTGGTATATGCTTCTTAAAAATGCAGACCATTTTTTGGCACCCACACAGAGTCATAGAGTCATAGAGATGTACAGCATGGAAACAGACCCTTCAGTCCAACCTGTCCCTGTCGGCCAGACATCCCAACCCAATCTAGTCCCACCTGCCAGCACCCGGCTCATATCCCTCCAAACGTACAAACAGGAGTGGGCCATCGAGCCTGGTCCACCATTCAATATGGCCAGAGCTGATTGAACACTTTTACCCATAACCCTTTTCCCACTGGTCATCAGAAATCTCTCAGCCTGTCTGAAACTTCCTCAAAGACTGAGCCTCCATATCTCCCTGTGGTAGAAAATTCCAAATGTTCATCACCTTCTGATTTAAAATAAAATCTCCTCATGTCTGCAGCCCCTTCCTTCTTAAATGGTTCTCCATTCAGGGGAAATATCTTACCCGCATCTCTGCTACCCATAGAATCCCTACCTTGTGGAAACAGGCCCTTTGGCCCAACAAGTCTACCCTGACCCATTCCCCTACATTTACCCCTGACTAATGCACCTAACTTACACATCCCTGAACAATGGGCAATATAGCACAGCCAATTCACCTGACCTGCGCATGTTTGGATTGTGGGAGGAAACTGGAGCACCCAGAGGAAACCCATACCAGACACAGGGGAGAACATACAACTCCACACAGGGCAGTCACCCCAGGGCTGGGATCAAACCTAGATTCCTAGCACTGTGAGGCAGCAGTGCTAACCACTGAGCCACCCATTCTTCAAACTGCTACAGGATACAGGCCTGAATCTCTCTTCATAGGACAGTCCCAGCACCTTGGGAACTCTCCCTCCGGGACAATCTTTCCTGAGATAAGGAGACCAAATCTGTGCCCAGTACTCTGGGTGAAGCTGAAATTAGTGCGTACATTTCCTGCAGACAATTCAGAGGCGGCTCAGTGGTTAGCACTGCTGTCTCACAACACCGGGACCCAGGTTCAATTCCACCCTTGGGTAACTGCCTGTGTGGAACTTGCACATTAAGACCATAGACACAGGAGCAGAAATTAGGCCATTCAGCCCATTGAGTCTGCTGCACCATTCAATCACAGCTGATAGGTTCCTCAACCCCATTTTCTCCCTGTCACCCTTGATACTCTAGAATCTGTTTATCTTGGTTGTAAGCGTACTCAACGACTTGAATGACAGGTCAAAGGTACTTGGAGCACGGCAGCAAACCAGAATTGGATATCTTAGGGAGGGGGTTTAGAGGGCTGGAGAAGTCACACAGGTACAGAGGAATGTTCAAGGAACTTGTGCTTTCTGATTTAAAAAAACACAGTTGAACTCCTTTGAAGTTTTATTCCGGCGAGTTAACACCACATTGTGCGTGCGTATATCCGCCGGTTTCCTCCCTCAGTCCAAAGGAGGGTTGGCTGCAGGGAATGCAGGGTTATAGAGGGGGGCCTGGGAGGGGTGCTCTTCAGAGGGTCAGCATGGACATGATGGGCCAAATAGCCTGGTTGCACACTGTCAGGATCCTGTGAGTTCAGCCCAGCGAGTAAACAGAAGCAAAACGAACACAGATTGGATGTGATGAGTCTCCACTGCTTGCACTGTTAGGAGTTGGTGTATGGGCCATTTATGGCTGAGTCGTGACTTGTTCACTACAGTCACACTGAAAGTAATTATCATTATTAATATTATTACAGCGAGGCAGCATTCCGAATAGGATCTGTGACCTTTGTGCCCTTGCTTGTGAAACTTTGTTAACCACTGATTTATATACCACACCCCTTCTGGAAGATTTAAACCTTATTATACCTGTCAGCAAATACAGGAGCCATAAAGTTGAGTGTGTGCAGCAGTGACACAAATGGGCCTTGGCACTGTTTGCTGATCACTCCAGCCATTGTTGACAGCTCAAACAAACACTGCTCAAGGAGCTGAGTGAGCTGAAGTCTGACAAAGACTTAGCAACGGGGAAGGGAATCTGTGAAACATGCTGCGTCGTCATTTACAGCAGCGACAATAACGCAGCTCTCACAGAGTGAAAGGGGGATGACAAAATACTTCACCGAGACAGAGATGTTAGAGCAGTGAGAACAAAACGTTCGGATCTTGAGCAGATTTTAAGGGAGAAGGGAGAGGGAGAGGTGAGAAGCTTCGGTTAGCTAATGGCGACCTCAGTGGCTGCAGGGATGGCCATCAGTGGTGGGTCACGTGAACTTGGAGCACAGTAGGAGGCCAGAATTGGAAGGCCTTAGGGTGGGGATGGAGAAGGTGGCACAGATACAGAGGAATGTTCAAGGAATGTGAGCAATCTGGTCACAAAACAAACCACTGAATTCCTTCAGGGTCTTATTCTCGCACGTTAATGCCACAAGTAAGCTGTTTGACCTGTCATAGAATTCCTACAGTGTGGAAGTAGGCCATTCAGCCCATCGTGACCCTCTGAAGAGCATCCCACCCAGACCCACACCCTATTCCTGAATCTCCAATGGCTAATTCATCTATCCTGCATGTGATGGGCAACTTACCACAGCTAGCTCCCCACATCTTTGTGGGAGGAAACTGGACCATACCCACGCAGAGAATGTGCAAACTCCACTCAGACAGTCACCTAAGGCTGGAATCGAACCCACGTCCCTAACGCTGGGATGCAGCAGTGCTAACCACTGAGCCACCATGCCGCCCAGGCTGAGGGGTTATCAAGTTCATGCTATTCTCTGGCCATACACACAGGCCCCCCATTGTGGATCTTACTCCAGCTCCTTCACCTCCTGAGAGCAGTCTCAGCTAAAAGACGTTGCGATGCCCTGTGTCATGATTGTAACACAGTCAGCAAGGTGCACGACATAGAACATGGGTTCCCTGACTGGGGTTTATTCATCTGGTCTAATCAGGGAGCCCTGGCTGACAGGTAAGTACAGGCAGGTCAGACATCCTGTTCACTCTGAGAGCTGGCTCTGAAGGAGCTGGATGAGTGTCAAGGACTCTCCCTGTGTAAAGAAAGGGGATCTTAAAGACCAGAAACCGATCTCTGGGGAGTTATTTTACCCTCAACACTATTCAGTCCAAATTCTCACATTCGTGCTTTATACTCTTACACTTACCATTTTATATTCGACGTGATTATTAAACGTCTGCCCCTGAGTGGATCTGCAGAGTAACTCGCCATTTCACTTTGTTGCACAATCACATAACGGTTCCGATGTGGCACGGCGGCCCAGTGGTTAGCACTGCTGCCTCACACCGCCAGGGACCCAAGTTTGATTCCAGCCTCGGGCGACTGTGTGGAGTTTGCACATTGTCTGCGTGGGTTTCCCCCCACAGTCCAAAGATGTGCAGCTTAGGGTGAATTGGCCATGCTAAATTCCCCATAGTGTTCAGGGATGTGTAGGTTAGGGTGGATTGGCCATGCTAAATTACCCCATAGTGTTCAGGGATGTGTATGTTAGGGTGAATTGGCCATGTTAAATTCCCCATAGTGTTCAGGGATGTGTAGGTTAGGGTGAATTGGCCATGCTAAATTACCCATAGTGTTCAGGGATGTGTAGGTTAGGGTGGATTGGCCATGCTAAATTACCCATAGTGTTCAGGGATGTGTAGGTTAAGTGGATTGGCCATGCTAAATTACCCCATAGTGTTCAGGGATGTGTATGTTAGGGTGAATTGGCCATGTTAAATTACCCATAGTGTTCAGGGATGTGTAGGTTAGGGTGGATTGGCCATGCTAAATTACCCATAGTGTTCAGGGATGTGTAGGTTAGGGTGGATTGGCCATGCTAAATTACCCATAGTGTTCAGGGATGTGTAGGTTAGGGTGAATTGGCCATGCTAAATTACCCATAGTGTTCAGGGATGTGTAGGTTAGGGTGAATTGGCCATGCTAAATTACCCATAGTGTTCAGGGATGTGTAGGTTAGGGTGAATTGGCCATGCTAAATTACCCATAGTGTTCAGGGTTGTGTAGGTTAGGGTGGATTGGCCATGCTAAATTACCCATAGTGTTCAGGGATGTGTAGGTTAGGGTGAATTGGCCATGCTAAATTACCCATAGTGTTCAGGGATGTGTAGGTTAGGGTGGATTGGCCATGCTAAATTACCCATAGTGTTCAGGGATGTGTAGGTTAGGGTGGATTAGTCAGGGGTAAATGTAGAGTAATCGGGGAATGGGTGAGTTACTCTTCAGAGTGTTGGTGTGGACTTGTTGGGCCGAATGGCCTGTTTCTACACTGGAATAAATATCTCACCTCAAGGCCTTTTCCCTCCCTCAGGGAAAGCATTCCAGACTCTTCACTGTGCGAAAAAGTTCTTCCTCATCCCACTTTTACTAATTACTTTAAATCTTTGCCCTCCATTCCTGATTGGTGGATGAGTGGAAGCCAATCCTTCCTCTTGACACATTTCCTGCGGGGGGCTGAAAGGTTCAGTGCACAGTCATGCGCAAGGCTGTGATATGGGATGGATCTTGCAACTTTCCCTGTCAATACTCCCCTGCTCCGAGTGTGGAATATAGCAGAGCAGGAAGGTGGGTTGGCAGTATGGGGAGGCAGTGATGGAGCAGTGGAGTCCTGCCCTACAGTGGGAACCTGGATTGGATTCTAACTGTCACAACTGGAGAAATTTAAACCCAATAAACAAGAATCTGGAGTTAAAAGCTGACCTAATGGTGACCGTGTCAAAACCCATCTGGTTCACTCATGTCCTTGAGGGGAGGACAGTGAGTCCAGGTCCACTGTGATGTGGTTGACTCTTTACAACCCTCTGCACCATTAGGGATGGCCTGGCCTATGTCACATGAAAATGATAATGGTGCAGCCCAATCTCCTGTTCCTGCGCAGTGTCCCAGGGTTTGCTCGTGCCCCGTTTAACCATCAAACTTCCCAACTTACTGAGCTCGAGCATGGTTCAAGGACGGGGCTGGGAACTCACCGATATCTTGGTGAATATGTAGAGGCAAAGCGAGAGCACAGAGAGATAAATCCGGATCCGATTCCCTCCAAATCGCTTCTTCAGGTACTCTGGCATGGTCACCACCTTGAGGAGAGGAGACAGTCAGGAGAAAATACCACAGCACAAGACCGTCACAGGAAAGGATCAAAATGAGAAGCTACTCACCCCAGCTCTGATGTAGATTGGTACAAACAGCCATCCCAGAATAATGACAATGACCAGGGCCTGGTACAGGGAGAGCAATGAAAGGTTACAGTACTGCCGAATGGACATAACGATTGTATTGATATATAGGAATCCCTGCACTCAAAAACAAATGAGGTACCCTGTTTAATCCATCTTTATTTCTGTCCTGAACTTTGAAGGTGTTGTGGCTTCTGCTTCAACTCCTTCTAACAAAATGGCAGCAATATACCATTTGGAAACATTTATGGGTTCAGAGAATGTAATTTAATTTGCAGAAATAATGAGACCCAGCAGATCGAGTCTCACAGCCAGTTCTAGATCGCCTTCTCGAGTTCCAAACTAACTTCCAACGTGTTTCGTCTGGTTGAGAAGTCGTGATGACAATGGGCTTGTGGTATTATTGTTGCACTGCTCACCCAGCTAACGGCAGATGGGGGAATTAAGAGTCGAATGATGACCGTGAATCTATCGTCAACTGTCATGGGAAACGGCCCTCTGGAATTCACTAACCTTTAAGGAAGGAAGCTACTCTCGCCTCCCGACCTGCAGCAATGTGGGTGACTCTGGGCATAAAAAACATTGGGCCTGACCAGTGCCACCCTCATCCCATGAATGAATAAAGAAACATTTGTAGGAACGAGCTCAGTCTGTGGTTTGCTTTGTTGCTTAATTGTTCATTATGTTTTTATTTAATGTGTAAGCCCTAACATGTTTTCAGTGTCTAGATTCTTCCCAATCTCTGGTGTTTCTCTCTGACCGTCGCCTATCCCCCCCCCCACCCCCCATCCCCGGTCTTTGTTGTTTGGTTTGCAGACTGTGAAACTGTTTAAAGTATCAGTTACCCAGAGCTACATCTCAGGCCTTTCATTGAGAGCCGTTCCTGTTGTTTTTGGTGTGGCCTGTCTGTTCTGGTCAGCAGGGGGGCAAGGGTCAATGGTGAGGCGGTGAAGGGAAGGTGGGGAGTAGGAGAGTGTGCGTTGCTGGGTGGGGGGGAGTGGGTGGGCTGACACCACCTGAAGGGGGCCGATGGTGGCCCAGTCGGACTGTCATTGGGCACATAGACTGACAGGCCCCAGGCTAATGGTCTGGAAGTTCAAATCCCACCAGGGCAGTTTGTGGAATTTCATGAATTGATCTGGGAATGGGAATCCAGTCTCAGTGATGACAGCTTTGTTTCCCTCAGGTCCAACTAGGAACAGGAATCTGCCAGTTCTGGTTCGGAGTCTTAGCCCAACAAGCCACTCAGCTCAAGGGTCAACGGTTGGCGTTAGCAGCGATGGTCACATTCCACAGAAAGAAAAATCTAAGACTTGGGGTAGCATGATGGCTCAGTGGTTAGCACTGCTGCATCACAGTGTTCAGGGATGTGTAGGTTAGGTGTTAGTCAGTGGAAAATTTAGAATAATTAGATTAGATTACTTACAGTGTGAAAACAGGCCCTTCGGCCCAACAAGTCCACACCGACCCGCCACCCACGCATACCCCGACATTTACCCCTTACCTAACACTACGGGCAATTTAGCATGGCCAGTTCACCTGACCCGCACATCTGTGGACTGTGGGAGGAAACCGGAGCACCCGGAGGAAACCCACGCAGACACGGGGAGAACATGCAAACTCCACACAGACAGTCGCCTGAGTCGGGAATTGAACCCGGGTCTCAGGCACTGTGAGGCAGCAGTGCTAACCACTGTGCCACCATGCCGCCCACAGGGGATGGTTCTGGGTGGGTTACTCTTTGAACGGTCGATGTGGACTTGATGGGCTGAAGTGCCTGTTTCCAGACTGTAGGGATTCTATGATGTGCCAATGCTCAGATGTGAGAGTTTAAAGGTCACATACAACCCTGAGCTGGCCAATCAGGATTGTTACAATCCACAGGGAATTGTGTGAAAATTCACTTCAGTTGTTGTGGTTCTGTTCGCCGAGCTGGAAGTTTTTGCTGCAAACGTTTCGTTCCCTGGCTAGGGAACATCATCAGTGCTATTGGAGCCTCCTGAGAAGCTTCTCAGGAGGCTCCAATAGCACTGATGATGTTCCCTAGCCAGGGAACGAAACGTTTGCAGCAAAAACTTCCAGCTCGGCGAACAGAACCACAACAACGGACACCCGAGCTACAAATCTTCAACCAGACTTTATTCACTTCAGTGTTTTGGTTCTGACTTTACCTCACCATCCTGTTCATCGATATCTCACTGAGAGGCCTGAGTGCTGACATTGATTGGGAGTGGTCTGGGGAATGTGGAATGTCATATATCCTGACCACTCTAATTGGTGTGCTCACTTTTGGAAAATGCCCATCAGCAGGGCCGCAATGACGGCCATTGCTCCCAACGTCAATCAGCGCTTCGTTAAAGAGATCAGAAAATACTGAATCCTCCACCATCTTGCTATCTCTGAGCAAAGCCAATGACTGGGTATATGAACAGGAAAGGTTTGGAGGGTTATAGAGAAAGTGAGGACTGCAGATGCTGGAGATCAGAGTTGAGAGTGTGGCGCTGGAAAAGCACAGCAGGTCAGGCAGCAGCCGAGGAGCAGGAGAATCGATGTTTCATTCCAATGAAGACCTTACGCCCAAAACGTCGACTGTCCTGTGCCTCGGATGCTGCCTGACTGGCTGCGCTTTTCCAGCACCACACGTTTTGACTTAGTGGAATGTGGACCAAATGCTGACAAATGGGAAGAGAGTAGGTTAGGATATCAGGTTGGCATGGATGACCTGGACTGAATGGTCTGTTTCCATGCTGTACATCTCTAACATTCTATGACTCATTGTTCTTTGGAACTATCAGGCTATCTTGGTTACAGCCTCTTATCTCCTGTCCCAGCCTGTTTCTGGGTTAACTATGACTGAGTGTACTGATAGCGTGGATTCTCTGAAGAAAATCTAATGGGTACGTACATTCCATTCGAATCCTCCGGTGGCTATCCCTCCAGCTGCACCGTTCCCAGCCAATCCGACAAAGTGGCCACTGCCAATGTTACTGGCAAACAGAGAGGCTCCAATCTGAGGGGGGAAAGAAACAGGGTTACAGTTCAGGCACACACCTGCAGGTACACTCCCACATGAATTATGCTTTTACTATTATTTAAAATCCAGCCATCTACCGGAAGCGGCCCAGATTTTGAAGTTAATGATGGCTAACCCGTCAGTGTCACCATTTTGACTTCACTGACAGACCCTCCCAGTATCTTTATGTCCCTGCGTGGAACACACTCGGGGCTTCGTATGAACATCGACCAGTACAGCACAGTACAGGCCCTTCGGCCCTCAATGTTGGGCCAGCCTTTTACCTGACTCTACGATCAGACTAACGTACATACCCTTTATTGTACTTTCCTCCATGTGCCTATCCAAGAGTTGGTTAAATGTCCCTAATGTATCTGACTCTACAACCACTGCTGGCAGAGCATTCCATGCACCCACCGCTCTCTATGTAAAGAACCGACCTCTGACGTCTGCCCTAAACCTTCCTCCAATCACTTTAAAGTTATGCCTCCTCATGATAGACATTTCTATCCTGGGGAAAAAGTCTCTGGCTACACACTCTGTCCATGCCTCTCATCATCTTGTACACCTCGAACAAGTCCCCCCTCATCCTTCTTCACTTCATTAAGATTTGGCCCCAGCTCCCTCAACCTTTCTTTATAAGACATGTCCTCCAGTCTCGGCCTCATCCTGGCAAATCTCCTCTGCACCCTCTCTAAAGCTTCCTCCTTCCTATAATGAAGTGACCAGAACTGAACAGTTTTTCAAGTATGGTCTGACCAGGGCTCTATAGAGCTGCAGAATAACCCTGCCGCTCTTAAACGTTGCTAATGAAAGCAATACACCATACACCTTCTTATTAATCCTATCGAATTGGCTGGCAACTTTGAGGGATCTATGGACGTGGATCCCAAGATCCCTCTGTGCCTCCACACTGCCAAGAATCCTGCCTTTAACCCTGTATTCTGCATTCGCATTTGACCTTCCAAAGTGAATCACTTTACATTTTTCCAGGTTGAACTCCATCTGCCACTTCTCAGCCCATCTCTGCATCCTGTTAATGTCCCATTACAACCTACAACAGCCCTCCATACTATCCACAGCTCCACCAACCATCGTGTCATTGGCAAACTTAAGAACCGATCCCTGCGGAACACCGCTGATAACCAAGTTCCAGGCTGAATACTTTCCATCTACCACCACCCTCTGTTTTCTGGGGGCCAGTCAATTCTGTATTCAGACAGCCAGATTTCCCTGTATCCCATATCTCCTTACTTTCTGAATGAGCCTACCAGGGGAACCTTATCAAATACCATGCTAAAATCCATGTTCACCACTTCCACTGCTCTACCTTCATCAATGTGTTTTGTTACATCCTCCAAGAATTCAATAAGGTTTGTGAGACATGACCTGCCCCTTACAAAGCCATGCTGACTATCTCGAATCAAACTTGTGTTTCCAAATAATCATAAATCCTGTCTCTCAGAATCCTCTCCAATAATTTGCCCACCACTGATGTAAGACTGATTGGTCTGTAATTCCCAGGATTATCCCTATTCCCTTTCTTGAACAAGGGAATAACATTTTCCACCCTCAAATGGTCTGGTACTACTCCAGTGGACAGTGAGGATGTAAACATCATCACCATAGGCGCAGCAACCTCTTCCCTCACTTCCCGTGGAAACCTTGGATGCACCCCATCTGGTCCAGGGGACTTATCCATCATGTTTTTCAAAATTTCCAGGATATCCTCCTCCTTAACATCAACAATGTTTGAGTATATCAGTCTGTTTCACACTGTCCTCACAAATGACACGGTCCCTCTCACTAGTGAATACTGAAGCAAAGTTTTCATTAAGGACCTTCTCTACCTCCTCCAGCTCCAGGCACAAGTTCCCTCCACTATCCCTGATTGGCCCTACCCTCACTCTGGCCATCCTCTTGTTCCTCACATAAGTGTAAATTGCCTTAGGGTTTCCCTTAATCCTATCTGCCAAGGGTTTTTCATGCCCCCTCCTAGCTCCCCTAAGTCCATCCTTCAGTTCCATCCTGACTACCTTGTAACCCTCTAAAGCCCTGTCCGATCCTTGCTTCCTCAACCTTAAGGAAGCTTCCTTCTTTCTCTTGACTTGATGTTCCACATCCCTTGTCACCCAAGGTTCCTTCGTCCTACCATCCCTTCCTTGCCTCGGTGGGACAGACCTATCCAGCACTTGCAGCAAGTGTTCCCTAAACAACCTTCACATTTCTGCCCTGCACTTCCCTGAGAATATTGCTCTCAGTTTATGTTCCACAGTTCCTGTCTAAAAGCATTGTAATTCCCCCTCCCCCAATTAAATACTTTCCCATACCGTCTGCTCCCATCCCCCTCCATGCCTATAGTAAAGGTCAGGGAGTTGGGATCACTATCACCGAGAGATCTGACACCTGGCCTGGTTTGTTGCCAAGCACCAAATCCAATATGGCTCCTCTCTAGTCGGCCTATCTACATATTGAGTCAGGAATCCTTCCTGGACACACCTGGCAAAATATACTCCATCCAAACTATTTGCACTAAGGAGGTTCCAATCAATATTGGGGAAGTTGAATTCACCCACAACAACAACCCTGTTACTTCTGCACCTTTCCACAACCGCAGGGTCTGTTTCCATGCTGTACACCTCTATGACTCTGTCTGTCCCCCAGTCTGCTCCTCTGTGTCTCTGTTGCGAGTGGGGGATCTATTGAAAACTCCCAATCAAGTGACTGCTCCTTTCCTGTTTTTGACTTCCACCCAGACTGACTCTGCTGACAAACCCTCCTCAACATCCTCCCTCTCTGCAGCTGATACTAGCCCTGATTAACAATGCCACACCCCCCCCCCCCCCCAACCTCTCTTACCTCCCTCCCAATTCCTTTTGAAACATCTAAACCCTGGAACATCCAGCAGCCATCCCTGCCCCTGTGCTATCCAAATCCCTGTAACAGCCACAATACCGTAGCTCCAAGCACTGATTCATGCTCTAAGTTCATCGTCCTTATTAGTGTTGGGTTCACTAGTATGGATTCACCATTACATCCCAGGGAAAGGAAATGGTGTGCAGGTGTTGGGAAGTGGTTTACATTAGATTAGATTCCCTACAGTAAGGAAATAGGCCCTTTACCCCATCAAGTCCATATTGACCCTCAATTTATCCCTGACTAATGCACCTAACACTATGGGCAATTTAGTATGGCTAATTCACTTGACCTGCACATTTTTGGACAATAGACAATAGACAATAGGTGCAGGAGTAGGCCATTCAGCCCTTTGAGCCTGCACCGCCGTTCAATATGACCATGGCTGATCATCCTTAATCAGTATCCTGTTCCTGCCTTATCTCCATAACCCTTGATTCCACTATCCTTGAGAGTTCTATCCAACTCTTTCTTAAATGAATCCAGAGACTGGGCCTCCACTGCCCTCTGGGGCAGAACATTCCACACAGCCACCACTCTCTGGGTGAAGACGTTTCTCCTCATCTCTGTCCTAAATGGTCTACCCCGTATTTTTAAGCTGTGTCCTCTGGTTCGTCACTCACCCATCAGCGGAAACATGTTTCCTGCCTCCAGAGTGTCCAATCCTTTAATAATCTTATATGTCTCAATCAGATCCCCTCTCAGTCTTCTAAACTCAAGGGTATACAAGCCCAGTCGCTCCAGTCTTTCAGTGTAAGGTAATCCCACCATTCCAGGAATTGACCTCCTGAACCTACGCTGCACTCCCTCAATAGCCAGAATGTCTTTCCTCAAATTTGGAGACCAGAACTGCACACAGTACTCCAGGTGTGGTCTCACCAGGGCCCTGTACAGCTGCAGAAGAACCTCTTTGCTTCTATACTCAATCCCTCTTGTTATGAAGACCAGCATGCTATTAGCCTTCTTCACTACCTGCTGTACCTGCATGCTTACCTTCATTGAGTGGTGTACAAGAACACCCAGATCTCTTTGTACTGCCCCTTTACCTAAATTGATTGAGGTAGTAATCTGCCTTCCTGTTCTTGCCACCAAAGTGGATAACCATACATTTATCCACATTAAACTGCATCTGCCATGCATCTGCCCACTCACCTAACCTGTCCAGGTCACCCTGTAATCTCCTAATATCCTCCTCACATTTCACCCTGCCACCCAGCTTAGTATCATCAGCAAGTTTGCTAATGTTATTGTTATTGCTAATACCATCTGTGGGAGGAAACTGGAGCACCTGGAGGAAGCCCCGCAGACAGGGGGAGAATGTGCAAACTCCACACAGACAGTTGCCCAAGGCGGGTATCATCCCAGGTCCCTGTTACTGTGAGGCAGCAGTGCTACCCACTGAGCCACCATGCCACCCGTATGTTATATGAAAGGGCAGAGAATTAGTCCCTTGTGTGTGCCCGCTCCCCTCCCCAATTTTCCAATGACAGGTTTCTCAGACAGATACTGAGTGCCCGTGAACCAGTGCCCTCCCACCTCTGCCCGGTCTGCCTGCCCCTTTCCTCACATGAGTGTTAAACACCCACCTCAGGGTCTCAGTTGGCATGTGGGTAGCAAGGTCACTCTCTGGTTTTCCAGCCCAGCTCTCAGTCAGGGGTGGGTGGTCCTGAGGCAAGTCAATGGGATCACAACATTGCTCCCTCCTACCCATACAAGTAACTCCTTCATCTCTCGGATCATTCCTGTAAACCCCGTCTGGACCCACTCCAACACCGGCATAGCCTTCCGTAGGCCCAAAACTGCTCACAGTATTCCAAATACCGTCTGACTCGATCCTTACACACCTCAGCAGTACATCCCTCCCAAAGTGAATACTGACATTGCACTGACCTTCCTAACTGCCAACTGAACCTGCATGTTAACCTGAAGGGAATCCTGAATTGACTCCCAAGTCCCTTTGCGCTTCAGGTTCCTGAAGCCTTTCCCCATTTAGAAAATAGCTTATGCCTCTAATCTTCTTACGAAAGTGCATAACCTCACACGCTTCCACATCATATCCTTCTGTGACTGCTTTGCCCACTCTCCCACTTGTTCAAGTTCTTCTGCAGTCTCCCGCTTCCTCAACACAACCTGTCCCTCCAGCTATCCTTGTGCCATCTGCATACGAAGCATCAATGCCCTCAGTCCTGATGGTTCACGTATCACGTCAATAATTGTGGTCCCAATAGTTGTGCGGAACTCCATTAGGCACCAGCTGCCATCCTGAAAAAGACCCCTTTATCCCCACTCTCTGCCTTCTGGCAGTGATGATTTGGAGATGCTGGTGTTGGACTGGGGTGTACAAAGTTAAAAATCACCCAACACCAGGTTATAGTCCAACAGGTTTATTTGGAAGCACTAGCTTTCGGAGCGCTGCTCCTTCATCAGGTGATTGTCACAACCATCTGATAAGGTAAATAGGCAAAGTCTTTTCCCTGGGGTGGGGGAGTCCAGAACTAGAGGGCATAGGTTTAGGGTGAGAGGGGAAAGATATAAAAGGGACATAAGGGGCAACTGTTTCATTTCGAGGATGATGTGTGTACGGAGTGAGCTACCTGAGGAAGTGTTGGAGGCCGGTACAATTACAACATTTAAAAGACACCTGGATGGGTATTTGAATAGGAAGGGTTTGCAGGGATATGGGCCGGGTGCTGGCAGGTGGGACTAGATTGGGTTGGGATATCTGGTCGGCATGGGCCAGTTGGATTGAAGGGTCTGTTTCCATGCTGTACATCTCTATGACTCTATAACCATGACTACTGAGCTTTCCAGCAATTTCTGTGTTTGTTACTGAGATCAGGCTAATTTCCCATCTACTGCCTTCATCCCTTCTTAAACAGGGGTGTTACATTAGCAATTTTCCATTCCTCTGAGACCCTCCCTGACTCCACTGATTCCTGAAAGTTCACCACCAATATCTCCACAATCTCCTCAGCGATCTCCTTCACAACGCTGGGGTGTAGTTCATCTGGTCCAGATGACTTATCCACCTTCAGCTTCCCCAACACTTTCTCCTCAGAGATGGTCACTGCCCTCACCTCTGGCCCGTGCCTCTCTCAGGAAGCTCTGGAATGCTGCTGGTGACTGCCACTGTGAAACCTGATGCAAAGTACCCATTAAATTCCTCTGTCATTTCTTTGTTCCCTATTCTCCAGCTTTGTTTTCCACAGGCCCAACGTCCACCTTTTTAATACATCTAAAAAAACTCTTGCAATTTGCTTTTATATTGCTAGCTAGTTTAATCTCAATTCCTGATGAAGGGATTTGCCTGAAACATCGATTTTCCTGCTCCTCGGATGCTGCCTGACCTGCTGTGCTTTTCCAGCACCACTCTGATCTAGACTCTAATCTCCAGCATCTGCACTACCCATCTCCGCTTAGTTTAATCTCATATTTCATCTTCTGCCTCCTTATTTGCTTCTTAGATTGTTGGTTTGTAAAGGCTTCCCAATCCTCTGGCTTCCCACTGAGCTTTACCACGTTGTATGTTTTTCCTTTTGCTTTGATGCTGTCCCTGAGTTCCCTTGTCAGCCATAGTTGCCTCATCCTCCCTCGGTTGAATTCTCCTGCTCTATGCGCCAATGGTTCCCTCAAGAACCCATTCAATTTGCTTTTCAAATCATTGTCTTAAAACACAGAACGTAGAACATAGTACATAGAACACAGAACATAGAACATAGTACACAGTACACAGAACATAGTACATACTACACGGTACATAGAACATAGAACATGGAACGCAGAACGTAGAACATAGTACACAGTACATAGAACACAGAACATAGAACATAGTACATAGAACACAGAACATAGAACACAGAACATAGAACATAGTACATTGAACACAGAACATAGAACATGGAACACAGAATGTACAACATAGAACATAGAGCACAGAACATAGTACACAGAAGGCAGAACGCAGAACATAGAACATAAAACATAGAACACAGAACATAGAACATAGTACATAGTCCATAGAACATGGTATATAGAACACAGAACATAGAACATAGTACATAGAACACAGAATGTAGAATATAGAATACAGAACATAGAACATAGTACATAGAACGTAGTACATAGAACACAGAACGTAGAACACAAAACGTAGAACGTGTTACATAGAACACAGAACGTAGAGCATAGAACACAGAACATAGAACACAGAACATAGAACACAGAACGTAGAATGTATACATAGAACACAGAATGCAGAACGTAGGACATAGAACACAGAATGTAGAACATAGAACATAGTGCATAGAACACAGAACATAGAACACAGAATGTAGAACATAGAATACAGAACATAGAACATATTACATAGAACACAGAACATAGAACACAGAACGTAGAACATAGAACACAGAACGTAGAAAATAGTACATAGAACACAGAACGCAGAACGTAGAACATAGCACACAGAACGCAGAATGTAGAACATAGAACACAGAACGTAGAACACAGAACGTAGAACATAGAACACAGAACATAGAACACAGAACGTAGAACATAGAACACAGAACGTAGAAAATAGTACATAGAACACAGAACGCAGAACGTAGAACATAGCACACAGAACGCAGAATGTAGAACATAGAACACAGAACATAGAACATAGTGCATAGAACACAGAACATAGAACACAGAACATAGAACACAGAACGTAGAACGTAGTGCATAGAACACAGAACACAGAACATAGTACATAGAACACAGAACATAGAACACAGAACGTAGAACATAGAACACAGAACGTAGAAAATAGTACATAGAACACAGAACACAGAACATAGAACATAGTGCATAGAACACAGAACGTAGAACATAGAACAGTACAGCATAGTACAGGCCCTTCAGCCCTCAATGTTGTGCTGACCTTTTATTCTACTCTAAGTTCAGACTAACCTACATACCCTTCATTGTACTATCCTCCATGCGCCTATCCAAGAGTCACTTAAATGTCCCTAACGTATCTGACTGTACTACCACCACTGGCAGTCTATTCCATGCACCCACCATCTGTGTAAAGAACCCACCTCTGACATCTCCCCTAAACCTTCATCCAATTCACCTTAAAATTATGCCCCCCTTGTGATAGCCATTTCCACCCTGGGAACAAGTCTCTGGCTACACACTCTATCTACGCCTCTCACCAGTTGGTACACCTCTAACAAGTCACTGCTCATCCTTCTTCACACCAATGAGAAAATCCCTCGCCCCCCCTCAACATTTCTTTGTTAGACGTGCGACTTAGGAACAGATAAATTCCAGTGCTTGTCATCATACCACTGCCGTCGGTCAGTGAAACATTATCGCCCCTGTGCTGTTGTCTTACCCTCCACAGTGATGTACAAACATTAGAAACGTACAGCCAGCTATGTTCTCAATACTTGTTTCCATCTCCTGTTGGACTAGGCCTTGGTGAACTGAGAGGTCAAATGGAAGCCATAGGTAAAAATACTATCCGAACAGCACCTGAAAGGTCGTGAGCGCTTGGGTCTCCACTGCTAAGTGGACAGAGCTGAAAATGTGTTGCTGGAAAAGCGCAGCAGGTCAGGCAGCATCCAAGGAGCAGGAGAATCGACGTTTCGGGCATGAGCCCTTCTTCCTGAAGAAGGGCTCATGCCCAAAACGTCGACTCTCCTGTTCCTTGGATGCTGCCTGACCTGCTGCGCTTTTCCAGCAACACATTTTCAGCTCTGATCTCCAGCATCTGCAGTCCTCACTTTCTCCTGCTAAGTGGACAGACCAGCAACAATGCTGTTCTCTAACTTGGGCAAGAAGCTAGCTTCAGAACATGGAGGATTTAATCTCCCAGGGTTGGAATTTGACGTGGGCTCCTTTAATGTTGAGATGCGTCGAACCTCGGAATTCTGTATGGTTCCCCTTTCAAATGCTTATGATGGAGCTATCCCATTCTGTGTGGTGGATTTTACTCCTCCTTGTTCCGTTCTGCTTGAGACATCCCCTGACCATTCACCTTCACAGGGCCAAGACTTGGGGATGCATCATCTTTAAAGACGCATGTCCGCAACACCCTCAAAAGTGCTAACTGTGTCAAATCCACCTGGTTAGGTGTGTGTTTGAGTACGTTGACTGATTCGATTGTGTCACTGGTGGTCCCTTCCACGACAGTGGGTAAAGTTTGAATTGAGACGACATTGACATCTAAGCTGACCGGTAATCCTGTCACCACTGCACCACTGGCATCGGCCAGGTCGAAGCTTTTGGGAATCCGAGATGAGCAGGTTTATCAGCATTTATTGGTGAGCAGTTACTTGATTAGACTTACAGTGTGGAAACAGGCCCTTCGGCCCAACAAGTCCACACCGACCCGCCGAAGCGCAACCCACCCATACCCCTACATTTACCCCTTACCTAACACTACGGGCAATTTAGCTTGGCCAATTCACCTGACCCGCACATCTTTGGACTGTGGGAGGAAACCGGAGCACCCGGAGGAAACCCACGCAGACACGGGGAGAACGTGCAAACTCCACACAGTCAGTCGCCTGAGTCGGGAATTGAACCCGGGTCTACAGGCGCTGTGAGGCAGCAGTGCTAACCACTGTGCCACCGTGCCGCCCACTTGCTGTGAGATCATATCATGGAGGCTGTGACAATTGCTGAGGTACACACCTTGCACAGTATTTAGGGGTAATAAGTTGGTACGACTCCATATTAAGTTTGGTTTTTAGTCCGTGTCATCCTGTATTGGTGAGGCAGCAACTTCAGCGGAGCCATGGGCTCCTGGCTGTGAGAGACCAGAGTGGGGACTCCTGGCTGTGGTAGGGCCCAGAGAGGGGACTCCTGGCTGTGGTAGGGCCTGGAGTGGGGACTCCTGGCTGTGGTAGGGCCTGGAGTGGGGACTCCTGGCTGTGGTAGGGCTCAGAGCAGGGGTTCCAGGCTGTGTTAGGAACCGGAGCGGGGACTCCTGGCTGTGGTAGGGCTCAGAGCGGGGGTTCCAGGCTGTGGTAGGGCCTGGAGTGGGGACTCCTGGCTGTGGTTGCCCCCAGAGTGGGAACTCCTGGCTGTGGTAGGGCCCAGAGTGGGGACTCCTGGCTGTGGTAGGGCCTGGAGTGGGGACTCCTCACTGTGGTAGGGCCTGGAGTGGGGACTCCTGGCTGTGGTAGGGCTCAGAGTGGGGTCTCCTGGCTGTGATAGGGCCCGGAGTGGGGACTCCTGGCTGTGGTAGGGCCTGGAGAGGGGACTCCTGGCTGTGATAGGGCCCGGAGTGGGGACTCCTGGCTGTGGTAGGGCCTGGAGAGGGGACTCCTGGCTGTGGTAGGGCCCGGAGAGGGGACTCCTGGCTGTGGTAGGGCCCGGAGAGGGGACTCCTGGCTGTGGTAGGGCCTGGAGAGGGGACTCCTGGCTGTGATAGGGCCCGGAGTGGGGACTCCTGGCTGTGGTAGGGCCTGGAGAGGGGACTCCTGGCTGTGGTAGGGCCCGGAGAGGGGACTCCTGGCTGTGGTAGGGCCCGGAGAGGGGACTCCTGGCTGTGGTAGGGCCTGGAGAGGGGACTCCTGGCTGTGATAGGGCCCGGAGTGGGGACTCCTGGCTGTGGTAGGGCCTGGAGAGGGGACTCCTGGCTGTGGTAGGGCCCAGAGAGGGGACTCCTGGCTGTGGTAGGGCCCAGAGAGGGGACTCCTGGCTGTGGTAGGGCCCGGAGAGGGGTCTCCTGACTGTGATAGGGCCCGGAGTGGGGTCTCCTGGCTGTGGTAGGGCCCAGAGCGGGGTCTCCTGGCTGTGGTAGGGCCTGGAGTGGGGACTCCTGGCTGTGGTAGGGCCTGGAGAGGGGACTCCTGGCTGTGATAGGGCCCAGAGAGGGGACTCCTGGCTGTGGTAGGGCCCGGAGAGGGGACTCCTGGCTGTGGTAGGGCCTGGAGAGGGGACTCCTGGCTGTGATAGGGCCCGGAGAGGGGACTCCTGGCTGTGGTAGGGCCCGGAGAGGGGACTCCTGGCTGTGGTAGGGCCCGGAGAGGGGACTCCTGGCTGTGGTAGGGCCTGGAGAGGGGACTCCTGGCTGTGACAGGGCCCGGAGTGGGGACTCCTGGCTGTGGTAGGGCCCGGAGAGGGGACTCCTGGCTGTGGTAGGGCCTGGAGAGGGGACTCCTGGCTGTGATAGGGCCCAGAGAGGGGACTCCTGGCTGTGGTAGGGCCCGGAGAGGGGACTCCTGGCTGTGGTAGGGCCCGGAGAGGGGTCTCCTGGCTGTGGTAGGGCCCGGAGTGGGGACTCCTGGCTGTGGTTGAGGTGGTTGAAGCTTTCCACTGTATTTTATCGTGTTGTGCGTTACAGAGTACAAGTGTCAATAAATCATCGCTATCATATTAATGACTGTGATTACCTCCCGCTGTTAACGTGGTATGTTTTTATTATTCATTTGTAGAATGTGAATCAGCCCTGATTGCCTTACTGCCCTTGAACTGAATGGCTTGCTTGGCCATTTCAGATTTGACTTGTCTGGAGTCACCAGACCAGGTAATGATAGCAGAATTCCTCTTTTAAGCTGCATCCACCGCGATTAATACATGGCTACCATTAATAAAAAAATGTATTGTTAGAATTCCTGCAGTGCAGAAACAGGCCATTCAGCCCACACCTAACTACCAAAGAGCACCCCACCCAGACCCACCCCCCCTACATTTCCCACGTCCAATCCACCGAACCTGCGCATCGTTGGATTGTAGGAGGGAACCCACGCAGATACAGGGAGAATGTGTGAATTCCACACAGACAATCACCCGAGGCTGGAATCGAACCCAGGTCCCTGGCGCTATGAGGCAGCAGTGCTGACCACTGCGTCACCTCCTAGCTGACTTTTAGTTTCAGATCTTTCCAATTTCACCATGGTGGGATTTGACACCATGCCCTCCAGGACATTAGCATGGGACTGCAGCTTGCAAGTGACATTCCCACAATACCACTGCAACAGGGAAAGCTTGGTCATCCTCTGAAATTTGCTCTTTGCTTGCCTTTTTCCGAACCTCATCGATGTGTTTGCGTTTATGAAGATTCCCGATTAAGGTGGAAATCTTACCTTGGGGGCTGGTGGATTATCAAGGGCCAGTGTTACTGTCAGCACCACGAGAAGCAGGAACTGTGCTCTAACTGAACCCTTATGCTTCCCACCCAGTACATATCATACAATTGGCATATATTTGACCCCTCAGAGAGCTCAGACACTGTGGTATCATAGAATACACTGTGAGAGGGATGTCTGACACCAGGTTTCATTTTCCTGTTTGACCTTTCCGCTCTCCTCAGTGTTCAGATTTCCCAATGATGCTGCCTTGCCCAGTCCTTTCTTAACAATGTCGACCAAAGCAATATTGAGATTTTGAATTGCAATACGGCAGCTCACCACCACTTTCCCACCAGCCAATAAAAACTGACCCTGTCAGTGACACCTACACTCCATGAATGAATCAAAAACATGAGATAGCAAAACATTTTTACTTTTGTATTCAATACCTCTTGCAATGGATAACACATACCAGGAAACCACATCCCTGTGTACCTCTGAAATCCTTTGTCACTCTATCTCTCTCTCTCTCTCTCCTTAATTAAATGTTACATTGCAATTCTTCTGCCATGCACATCCTCTGAAGTGTACTTTGTCACTTATTTTCCCAACTAACTTAAAATATCTAAATCCCTTTGCAGGTCCTTGTATCCTCATTACAACTTCTGCTCACACCTATCATTGTGTCATCAGTAAATTTAATCCCAGTTTTGGTCCCTTATTGATAGTGATGATCCCGGTGACAGTCCACTTGTTACAGACCCAGAAATGTCTACCGTTCCTTTCCTTTTAGCTAACCTTTGATGATATTAAATATCTGCGAGGAGAAAGTGAGGACTGCAAATGCTGGAGATCAGAGCTGAAAATGTGTTGCTGGAAAAGCACAGCAGGTCAGGCAGCATCCAAAGAGCAGGAGAATCGACGTTTCGGGCATAAGCCCTTCTTCAGGAAAGGCTGAAGAAAGGCTCATGCCTGAAACGTCGATTCTCCTGCTCTTTGGATGCTGCCTGACCTGCTGCACTTTTCCAGCAACACATTTTCAGCTCTGATATCAAATATCTTCTGGAAATCCGAACACACCACATCTAACCACAGATTACTTTTCACTTCCTCAAAAAACTATAATAGATTAGTGAAAGTGATTTCTCTTTCACTAAGTCATGTTGACTTTGCCTGATTACATTCAAATTTTCTAAGAGCCTGCTATGGTTTATGCTTGAGATAAAGAGCAACTAGAATGTTTAAACAGCAGGCTCTTATCTAAACAGGGAGTAGTTTATTTCACGATAGCAATTAAAGAGAAGTTCCATTAGCTACAGAGACATTGTTGCTAAAGTTATTGGGAGTATAAGAGGTACAGTTAGTAAGTTTGCAGATGACACCAAAATTGGAGGTGTAGTGGACAGCAAAGACAGTTACCTCAGATTACAACAGGATCTGGACCAGATGGGCCAATGGGCTGAGAAGTGGCAGATGGAGTTTAATTCAGATAAATGCGAGGTGCTACATTTTGGGAAAGCAAATCTCAGCAGGACTTATACACTTAATG
>NC_083424.1:53324445-53394445 GCF_020745735.1 Hemiscyllium ocellatum
GAAAGTCTCTGCCAGGTGTGGAAGGATCCTTTGGGGCCTTGGATGGAGGGTGAGGGTGAGGGTGGGGGGGAGGTGTGGGTGCAGGTTATACACCTCTTGTGGTGGGAGGGGAAGGTGCCCGGTGTGGAGGGTGGGTTGGTGGGGGGTGTGGTGGCTGAGGGAATGGTCTCTGCTGAATGCTGATAGGGATTGGGATGGAAATATATCTCTGGAGGTGGGTCTGTTCGTGGGTGAGGTGAAAGGTAAGGATGGGGGTGTGGATTCTGCCCTTGTTGCAGTTGGAGGGGTGGGTTTCTGCTGCTGGTTATGGCCCCCAGCGCCTCATGGACACTCCAGTCCTGAGTTGCTGGATCGGTTTGAAGTCTGTCCCAATGAGCATGGTGATAGTGCCACACAACACAATGGAGGTTATTCTCAATGTGAAGGTGGGACTTTGTCCCCACAAGGACTATGCGATGGTCACTCTTCCCGATACTGTCATGGACAGATGCAGCTGTAGCTGGCAGGTTGGGGAGGGGGAGGACATGTATGTTTCTCCCTCTTGTTGGTTCCCTCACCACTTGCTGCAGACCCAGTCCAGCAGCTACCGCCTTTAGGACCCGATCAGCTCCATTGGTGGGACATTGAAATCCCCCCGACCCGGAGTACATTTTGTGCCCTTACCAGCCGCAGTGTTTCCTCCGAGTGTAGTTCAACATGGAGGAACACTGATTCATCAGCTGAGGGAGGACTATACGTGGGAGTCAGCAAGAAGTCTCTCTTCCCTTGTTTAACCTGAAGCCATGAGACTTCATGGGGTCCAGAGTCAACGCTGAGGACTCCCAGGGCAACTCCCTCCTGACAGATCCTCTGCTGGGTCTGTCCATCCAGTGAGGCAGGATGTATTCAGGGTTGGTGATGGTGGGAGCTGGGACAGTGTCTGTGAGATATGATTCCCTGAGTATTATTCTGTCAGGCTGCTGGTTGACTCCGTTGTGAGGCAGCTCTGCCACTAGACCTCAGAGGGGGGACTTTGCAGGGTGGACAGGGCTGTATCTGCCATTGGCTTTTTAAAAATAGTTTCCCTACAGTGTAGAAACAGGCCCTTCAGCCCAACAACTCCATACCGACCCTCCGAAGAGTATCCCACCCAGACCCAATTTAGCATGGCCAATTCACCCTGACCTGCACGCCTTTGGACTGTGGGAGGAAACTGGAGTACCTGGAGGAAACCCACGCAGACACGGGGAGAACGTACAAACTCCACACAGTCAGTCGCCCGAGGCTGGAATTGAACCCTAGTGCTGGGAGGCAGTGGTGCCAACCACTAAGCCACTGTGCTAGCCTTTGTGGGTGCTGAGCAGTGTCCCGGGTGGTCATTCCCTTTTTGAGGTATTTTAGCGATTGAAACAGCTGAGTCGGTTACTCGGCCATTTGCGTGGGCTCCTGTCACAGATGGGCCAGACAATGAGAAATGGCTGTGTTGCAGGTTTCGATGACAATGCTATGGGGTCGTCATTGGAGTTTTAGTTCACTCTCTCCGTTATTGGGATTTGAACCCAAGTCTCTGGGATTCTGAACACCTAATTCTAACCCACCTCCTGCCTATTCTTGGTCAAGTACCCCCTCTAGGACCTATTAGATTATACCAGAGGCGTCCTCGTGAGTCAGGAGATCATGTTTGGGTTGCTGTGTTAATGGAGCCTTCAGTCACTCTATTGGTATCTTTACACGTGATTCAGAGTCAACTCCTGCAGGGCATGTACCCTGATGGCAATCTCCATGGCAACATTAATCAGAAGCCACCTAGCAACTGTCATGTAAACATAGAAACATAGAGGATAGGATCAGGCCATTCGGCCCTTCGAACCTGCTCCACCGTTTATCATGGTCATGGCTGATTATCCAACTCAATAATCCTGCTTTCCACCGTTAACCTTTGGTCCTATTCACCCCAAGTGCTACATCCAGTCAAGCTTAGAGTGGTGCTGGAAAAGCACAGCAGGTCAGGCAGCATCCGAGGAGCAGGAACATCGATGTTTCAGGCTGGAACTCTTCATCAGGAATGAGGCTGGGTGCCTCGGGGGTGGAGGGATAAATGGGAGGGGGGTGGGGCTGGGGAGAAGGTAGCTGAGAGTACAATAGGTGGGTGGGGGGTTTACCTTCACCCCCACCTCCTCCCACCTATTGTACTCTCAGCTAACTTCTCCCCAGCCCCACCCCCCTCCCATTTATCCCTCCACCCCCGACGCTCCCAGCCTCATTCCTGATGAAGGGCTTTTGCCCGAAACGTTGATTTTCCTGCTCCTCGGATGCTGCCTGACCTGCTGTGCTTTTCCAGCACCACTCTAAGCTTGACTTTAATCTCCAGAATCTGCAGTGCCCACCTCTGCCTGCTATATCTAGTCACCTCTTGAATATATTTGATGTTTAGGCACCAACTGCTTCCTGTGGTAATGAATCCCACAGGCTCACCATTCCTGGGGTGATGAAATGTCTCCACACCTCCTTCCTAAATAGTCCACTCTGAACCCTCAGACAGTGACCCCCTGCTTCTGGACATACTCACCATCAGGAACATCCTCCCTGCATCTCCCCTGTCTCGTCCTGTTAGAATGTAATAACTCTTTATGAGATCACCCCCTCGTTCATCTGAACTCCAGTGAAAACCATCCTGACCTAGTCAAACTCTGGTTATACGTCATTCCGGCCATCCCTGGAATCAGTCTGGGAAACTCCCTCGAGAGCAAGAGTATCCTTTACCAGAAAAGGAGACCACAGCTGCACACAATATTCCAGGTGTGGCCTCACAGGGCCCTGTCTAACTGCAACAACACATCCCTGCTCCTGTACTGGGAACCTCTCACAGTGAAGGTTAACATCCCATTTCTCCTCTTTCCTGCCTGTTGCACCCTCTTGCCTGCCTTCAGTGACTGGTGCACAAGGACACCCAGATCCTGCTGCTCAATCCCCTCTCCCAATTTACACCCATCGTCCCAGACCTCTCCTCTCACAAAGTGTCAATTCTAGCCCCCTGTTGGGCTGTGGTGCTCTTGTCTAGATTAGAGTGGTGCTGGAAAAGCACAGCAGATCAGGCAGCAATCGAGGAGCAGGAGAATCGATGTTTTGGGCAAAAGCTCTTGTGTCTGTCTTGATGAGTGCAAGGTGCAAAACTTCAAAACCATGTCTCTTCTCAACGATCTCAAGTTCCTGACTAGGGAGTGACTATTTGAACAAATAAATATTTTGACCACAGGCGGGCTGCCTGAGATTCTGGGTGACCAGTTTGATAAGATCTGGTGATGCAATGCTTTGTGAAGTCTGGACTTTCCCAGGCAGCACACAATTTACGAGGAGAACGTGAGGTCTGCAGATGCTGGAGATCAGAGCTGAAAATGTGTTGCTGGAAAAGCGCAGCAGGTCAGGCAGCATCCAAGGAATAGGAGGGCTTAATCCCGAAACGTCGAATCTCCTGTTCCTTGGATGCTGCCTGACCTGCTGCGCTTTTCCAGCAACATATTTTCAGCAGTGCACAATTTACCTCAACCTGAAAGGAAAACTCCACATTCCTGACAGTGTACCCCAGCTCACCCATAGTGCAGGGCCCCAATGTTTAGATTAGATTACTTACAGTGTGGGAACAGGCCCTTTGGCCCAACAAGTCCACACCAACCCTCCGAAGTGCAACCCACCCATACCTCTACATTTGCCCCTTAGCTAACACTGCAGGCAATTTAGCATGGCCAATTCACCTAACCTGCACATCTTTGGACTGTGGGAGGAAACCGGAGCACCCGGAGGAAACCCACGCAGACACGGGGAGAACGTGCAAACTCCACACAGTCAGTTACCTGAGGTGGGAATTGAACCCGGGTCTCTGGCGCTGTGAGGCAGCAGTGCTAACCACTGTGCCACCATGCTGCCCGTTTCTGAGGTAATTAGTTATAACAATCTATCTCAATAATGTCTACACCTATTTCCAGTTAATTCATGCACATCAACAGCTTTGGTTTGGAAGCTGTGCCTGGGGAAATAAATATTGTAATTTCTAATCTCACTTCAGATGGATTTATTTTATAGCTGCCGCCACTGGTTCTGCACTCGCAGCCCGTAATTAAGTAACTTGGCAACAATGATGTCATCGACAATAGCCTTGGGGTGTCAAAACTGATGCTATAGAGTCATAGAATCATAGAGATGTACAGCATGGAAACAGATCCTTCTGTCCAACCCGTCCATGCCGACCAGGTATCCCAACCCAATCTAGTCCCACCTGCCAGCACCCGGCCCATCTCCCTCCAAACCCTTCCTATTCATATACCCATCCAAATGCCTTTTAAATGTTGTAATTGTACCAGCCTCCACCACTTCCTCTGGCAGCTCATTCCATACACGTACCACCCTCTGCATGAAAAGGTTGACCCTTAGGTCTCTTTTATATCTTTCCCCTTTCACCCTAAACCTATGCCCTCTAGCTCTGGACTCCCCGACCCCAGGGAAAAGACTTTGCCTATTTACCCTATCCATGTCCCTCATAATTTTGTAAACCTCCATAAGGTCACCCCTCAGCCTCTGACGCTCCAGGGAAAACAGCCCCAGCTTGTTCAGCCTCTCCCTGTAGCTCAAATCCTCCAACCCTGGCAACATCCTTGTAAATTTTTTCTGAACCCTTTCAAGTTTCACATCTTTCCGATAGGAAGGAGACCAGAATTGCACGCAATATTCCAACAGTGGCCTAACCAATGTCCTGTACAGCCGCAACATGTCCTCCCAACTCCTGTCCTCAATACTCTGACCAATAAAGGAAAGCATACCAAAACCCTTCTTTGCTTTCCTATCTACCTGCGACTCCACTTTCAAGGAACTATGAACCTGCACTCCAAGGTCTCTTTGTTCAGCAACACTCCCTCGGACCCAACCATTAAGTGTCTAAGTCCTGACCTGATTTGACTTTCCAAAATGCAGCACCTTGCATTTACTTAAATTAAATTCCATCTGCCACTCCTTAGCTCATTGGTCCATCTGGTCAAGATCCTGTCGTATTCTGAGGTAACCTTCTTTGCTGTCCACTACATCTTCAGTGTTGGTGTCATCTGCAAACTTACTAACTATACCTCTTATGTTCATATCCAAATCAGTTCTTTAAATGATGAAAAGTAATGGACCCAGCATCGATCCTTGTGGCACTCCACTGGTCACAGGCCTTCATCTGAAAAACAACACTCCACCACCACCCTCTGTCTTCTACCTTTGAGCCAGTTCTGTATCCAAATGGCTTGTTCTCCTGTATTCCATGAGATCTAACCTTGTTAATCAGTCTCCCATGGGGAACCTTGTCGAACACCTTCCTGATTTCCCACGCACAAAGCCATGTTGACTATCACTAATCAGTCCTTGCCTTTCCAAATACATGTACATCCTGTCCCTCAGGATTCCCTCCAACAACTTGCCCACCACTGAGGTCAGGCTCACCGGTCTATAGTTCCCTGGCTTGTCTTTACCACCCTTCTTAAACAGTGGCACCACATTTGTCAGCCTCCAGTCTTCCGGCTCCTCACCTGTGACTATTGTTGATACAAATATCTCAGCAAGAGGCCCAACAATCACTTCCCTAGCTTCCCACAGAGTTCTCGGGTACACCTGATCAGGTCCTGGGGATTTATCCACCTTTACTCGTTTCAAGACATCCAGCACTTCCTCCTCTGTAATCTGAACATTTTTCAAGATATTACCATCTTTTCCCTACATTCTATATCTTCCATGTCCTTTTCCACAGTAAACACTAATGCAAAATACTCCCATCTTCTGTGGTTCCACGTATAGGCCACCTTGCTGATCTTTGAGGGGCCCTATTCTCTCCCTAATTACCCTTCAGTTCTTAATATATTTGTAAAAACCCTTTGGATTCTCCTTAACTCTATTTGCCAAAGCTATCTCATGTCCCCTTTTTGCCCTCCTGATTTCCCTCCTATAAGTATACTCCTACTGCCTTTATACTCTTCTAAGGATTCATTCGATCGATCCTGTCTATACCTGACATATGCTTCCTTCATTTTCTTGACCAAACCCTCAATTACTTTAGTCATCCAGCATTCCCTGTACCTACCAGCCTTTCCTTTCACCCTGACAGGGATATATTTTCTCTATATTCTCATTATCTAATTTCTGAAGGCTTCCCATTTTCCAGCCGTCCCTTTCCCAGCCAAAATCTGTCCTCAATCAACTTTTGAAAGTTCTTGCCTAATACCATCAAAATTAACTCTCTCTCCAAGACATCCTTGATCCTGGCACCAGGGAGGCAACACACCGTTCTGATTTTTCACTGCTGGCTGCAGAAACGTCTGTCTGTGCCTCGGACTTGAGAATCTCCTAATGCAATCAATTGCTTTGAACCCAACGAACCCCTCGTTGCATTCGAGCCAGTCTCAATACCAGAAACTTGGCTGTTCGTGCTATGTTCCCCTGAGAATCCATCACCCCCTACATTTTCCAAAACAGCATACCTGTTTGAAATGGGAATGGCCACAGAAGACTCCTGCACTAGCTGCCTACCTCTCTTACCCTTCCTGGAGTTAACCCATCTACATGATTGTATCTGAAACTTCCTATAACTGCCATCCATCACACCCCCTTGCTCTTGGAAATTCCTCATTGCTCCATGTGATCTGATAGGATTTGCATCCAAACACACTTCCTGCAGACATAATCGTCAGTAACGTGGACACTCTCCCTCATTTCCCACATCTGACAGGAAAAGCACATCAGTCTATTAAAGGCCATCTTTCCACCTTAACAATCTACAGTCCCAGAAAATAACACCATCTTATTGCTGTAAAAAATACTGCTCCAGGGTAACTTCATATCTATGTTTCATAGTTTTAAAAATTTTATCAAGAGACAGATCTCAATGAGATATATAATCAAAAAAATTCCACTCTACTCACTGTTGGAGATTTATAAAGACAATGAACTGCAAGGTGACACTTTTAAAAACGATGCACTTAGCTGCTCCTGGGCTGGTAGATCATTCTCTGCCATTTTCGACAACTCCTGCAGGACTCCACCTTAACCACATCTTCCCTTCACTCTCCCTGTCTGCATTTCACAGGGATCATTCCCTCTGGACACCCTAGGCAA
This sequence comes from Hemiscyllium ocellatum, assembly GCF_020745735.1. NCBI lineage: Eukaryota > Metazoa > Chordata > Chondrichthyes > Orectolobiformes > Hemiscylliidae > Hemiscyllium > Hemiscyllium ocellatum. Next base: position 53,331,562 of record NC_083424.1, read on the forward strand.
TTCATTGACCCTTTCCATGGCATCTTCCCATGTCACTGCAGAAGGTGCAACACCTGCCCCTTCCCCTCCTCCCTGTCACTATCCAAGGGTCGAAACAGGCTTTCCAGGTGGAGCAGCATTTCACCTGGACCTCCTCCAATCTTGTCCACCCCCATCCCAATGTCAATCCTTTCAGGTCTGGTCGTAAATACCTTGTTGTTCTGTCTTTCTCACATGGTGGCATGGTGGTTAGCACTACTGCCTCCCAGCGCCAGAGACCTGGGGCCAGCTCCTGCCTCAGGTGACTGACTGCGTGGAGTTTGCACATTCTCTCTGTGTCTGCGTGGGTTTCCTCCCACAGTCCAAAAATGTGCAGGCCAGGTGAATTGGCCATGCTAAACTGCCCGTAGTGTTTGGTGAAGGGGTAAGTGTATGTGGTTGTGGGTCAGTGTGGACTTGTTGGGCCGAAGGGCCTTTTTCCACACTGTAGGTAATCTAATCCAATCACTTAATCTGAATTATCAACATCTTCCTTCCATCAGCACCCTGCTCCCACCTCAAAACTACAGCATAAATACTGCTCACTCCAGCTCTGATACAGAATCATCTAATTTGGAAATGTTTCCTTCCTCGGCGGGACGGTGTGGACCTGTTGGGTCGAAGGGCCTGTTTCCACACTGTAAGTAATCTAATCTATCTCCATGGATGTTGTCTGACCCACTGTGATCTCCCAGAAAACTGTGCACTTATTCTGCCCACTCTGCTGTCACATCCGATGATCTGTGCACTATAATCCCAACTCCCTCTGCTCCTGCACTCCCTTTAGAACTGTACCCACTATTTTATATTGTCTTTCAGCGTTCCTTCAAAGTGCATCACCTCACCTGTCCCCTCTGCGCCAATCCCACCAAAGGGATCCCTGTCCTTTTGGAGTTCCACGTTATCCTCACAGTTTACATTTCCTTCATTTTTCGTGTCACCTACAAACTTCAATTTGCCCCCTGTACACCCAGGCACAGATCACTCATGTGGATATCAGGAAATAAAGTCCCATTGCCCAACCCCTGTTGAGCCCAACTCCAAACCTGTCCTCCAGCCCACAACATACCCATTAATCTTCCTCTCTGTATCCTATCACTCAGTAATTAGATTAGATTACTTACAGTGTGGAAACAGGCCCTTCGGCCCAACAAGTCCACACCGACCCGCAACCCGCCCATCCATACCCCTACATTTACCCCTTACCTAACACTACGGGCAATTTAACATGGCCAATTCACCTGACCCACACATCTTTGGACTGTGGGAGGAAACCGGAGCACCCGGAGGAAACCCATGCAGACACGGTGCTCACCACTGTGCCAAGATGCCACCCTAATGTTGGGAAAAGATTGACAAGAAAGATCTAGCCAAAGGGATATTCTCTGATGCCATTATTGTTTAAGTATATGACTCACATCCATTGGCTCCATCGCTATGTTCCTGCATCTGGAAAGCAGCTTTTGAGGAAGACAGTCCTGTACCAGGAAGTTCTGGAGCTCCTGAAAACCTGAGTACCTTTGCTGTATTGACCTTTGTAAGCAATCACCAATTCCTCAATGTTTGCTAACTCTCCTGTTTTAACTTGCTTTGTCCATTAGGCTTTCAACAGCAACGCGACCAGACTTCCCATCGGGGGGCTGGGGGGTGTGAGGTGACTGACGAACACCAGGATTAATGGAGCTCCCATTGGGATTGGTGCTACACACCCTGTTCCCGTTTGTATCCAGAGCCTGGAGGTTGCTGACTTCCACAGAGCACTTCCTCCCAATGTATTTTACTCAGTTCTCACATTTGCTGGACTTTCAAGAGACCTGATGAAGGGCTTATGCCCGAAACGTCGAATTTCCTATTCCTTGGATGCTGCCTAACCTGCTGTGCTTTAACCAGCAACTCATTTTCAGCTGAGATCTCCAGCATCTGCAGACCTCATTTTTTACCCTTTCAAGAGACCTGTCATTTGTTGGGGAGATGGGTAGAAGATGGTTCGGAGTTGACGTCCCGATAATAGTCACAGGATCAAGAAGACCCCAGTCTGCCCCCATGCATTTCATTGAATCCCTCCCGTGTGGAAAGAGGCCATTTGGCCCATCTAGTCCACACTGACCCTCCAAAGAGTGCTCCCCCCCCCACCAAATCTAGCCCTGTAACACTACATTTCCCATGGCTAACCTAGCTAGCCCATTGCACATCCCTGGACACTATGGGCAATTTAGCATGGCCAATCCACTTGACCTGCACATCTTTGGATTGCGGGAGGAAATGGCAGCACCCGAAGGAAACCCACGCAGACCCAGGGGGAATGTGCAAACTCCACACAGACAGGCCCCCGAGGGTGGAATCAAACCCGGGTCCCTGGCGCTGTGAGGCAGCAGTGCTAACCTGCTGATGAAGGGCTTATGCCCGAAACGTTGAATTTCCTGCTCCTTGGATGCTGCCTGACCTGCTGCGCTTTTCCAGCAACACATTTTCAACTCTGATCTCCAGCATCTGCAGACCTCACTTTCTCCACTGAACCACCATGTCCAAGTTAAAATACCGAGTGTGTTATGTTTCAGCTAGGGTCATCCAATGAAGAGCTGGATAGCCTTCTCTGCACAAGAACAATTCTGTCATTTTGAAATTAAACCATGGGCTCTGGTCTCCATACCACCCCTACAGTGAATTTGCCAGTCTCAGTCAGGGGTTGGTGGTGGGGGTGTGGGGAGAGGATAGTGGAGGTTTGGGGGGGTCTTTGCCTGGACGGACTGAGATACATTTCACCAGTTGGCAGTGAAGAGAGACACTAACAGTGTCGGTTCAATTCCTCTAAAGGCTGATATGGACTGTGGTTACCTTCACTTTGATTTCACATTCCCAACCGGGTTTAGTGAGGTGATAAATCATCAGCTTTCGACCAGAGAACAAGGAGATTGGCAAAGGAGCTAGCAGCAACAAGAAGCAGAACGATTTTACACAGCGAGTTGTCCAAAGCAGATACAGCTGGGGATTTTGAAGGAACATCAGGTAAGAGTCTGAAGATAAATAATTTGTGGAGCTTTGGGGGAAGGACAAGAAAGTAGGATTAGCTGATGGCTGTTTTCCCTGGAGCATCAGAGGCTGAGGGGGTGACCTTACAGAGGTTTGCAAAATCACAAGGGGCACAGTTTGAGTGAATGGCCATGGTCTTTATCCTAGGGGATGGATTTAATGTGAGAGGGGATGGATTTAAGGTGAGAAATGAAAGATTTGAAAGGGATGTGAGGGGCAACGTTTTCATGCAGAGGGTGGTACGTGTATGGAATGAGCTGCCAGAGGAAGTGGTGGAAGCTGGTACAATTACAGCATGTAAAAGGCATCTGGATGAGTATATGAATAGGAAGGAGTTAGAGGGATATGGATCAAGTGCTGGCAAATGGAACTAGATAAACTAAGGATATCTAGTTGGCATGGATGAGTTGGTCCAAAGGGTCTGTGTATCTTTGTGACTTTAACTAACTCATTCTGCAATGCGTAGACTTTTCTCTGAGTCCACGCCCATGTTTAAATAATTAAGCACACTGAGCGAACAAACTCACAGAATCAAAACAGTAGAATGTGGGTGCGTAGTCAGGAGAACGGTAAAGAAGGAGAGGGAGGGAGATAACTGGAGAAATGTAATGAGGGTATTCCAGAGAGGTAACTAAAGACTAGTACTAACGGTGAGTGCAGGGAGGTGATTGGGGTGTTTCAAAAGGACATTTCTTAGATCATAATAGCTCATTAAATCAGAACAGGATTTGCTGTTATAAAAACAAGCAGCCTAACTGGTGAACGACCAGATACAGACATACGGTCAATGGTGTGTGAGATCTGTTACTCTGTCACTTAGTTTCACAAACGTAGCACCTCATATACTAAATGAAATAGAATTGTGGAATCCCGACAATGTGGAAGCAGACCATTCGGCCCATCGAGTCCACACCAAAGAGCATCCCACCCAGACCCAGTCCCTTACTTTATCCCTGCATTTCCCATGGCTAATCCATCGAACTCCTGCACGTCCCTCGACACGATGGGGCCATCTAACAAAGGCCGATCCATCAAACTTGCACTTCTTTGGATTAAAAAATCAAAGTAAAGTTGATTTTAAAATGACTGACAACAGATCCAGAAAGGACGTGAGGAAAAGCCCACTGGTGAAAAGTCAAATGACTTATACCCAGTCTGAATGTATCTTATGAAAGTACCAAATCCCGTGGATATACACAACAAAGTACAAAGAGAATTTACAGCCAGGAACAGGCCCTTCGGCCCTCCAAGCCTGAGCTGATCCAAATCTACTATCTAAACCTATTGCCCAATTCCTAAGTGTCTGTATCCCTCTGCTCCCCACCTACTCAAGTATCAGTCCAGACACATCTTAAAGAATCTACCATGCCTGCCTCTACTACTCCTGCTGGCAACGCGTTCCAGACACCCACCACCCTCTGTGTAAAGTACTTACCGTGTGTATCCCCCTTAAACCTTTCACCTCTCACCTTGAAAGCATGACCTCTCGTTATTGAATCCCTCACCCTGGGGAAAAAAAACTTATCTCAATCTGCCCTGTCTATACCCTTCATGATTGTGTAGACCTCAATCAGGTTCCCCCCATCTCCCTTTGACTGATGGAAATAATCCTAACCTACTCAACTTGTCTTCACAGCTGGCACCTTCCATACCAGGCAACATTCTCGTAAACCTTCTGCCCTCGATATTTAGGGTAATCAGTTACTACTGCAAGTAGCTGAAAATGTGTTGCTGGAAAAGCACAGCAGGTCAGGCAGCATCCAAGGAACAGGAGATTCGATGTTTCGAGCATAAGTCTTACTACTGCAAGTAATCTATCAACAATATGGGTGTATCACGGATTTTCGATGGCAACTTCTCTGCTCAGGACCTTCAGAAACCCAGAGATTTGTGATCACAGCCCAGTCCATCACACAAGCCACCCTCCCATCCATTAACTCCTTGGGAAGGTAGTCACCTTAATCAAAGAGCCCTCCCACCCCAGTTATAATCTCTTCCAACCTCTTCTGACAAGCACAAGATACAAAATGTTAAGCGCACTACTAACAGATTCAAGAACAGCTTCTTCCCCCCTGTTATCAGACTCCTGGATGGACCATTCCAATTAATGGTGATCTTGCTCTTTGTGCAGCTGCTCTGCAGGTGTAACGTTGTACTCCTCCCTCTGTTCTATCACCCTGATGGGAGGTTATGATCTGTCTGTACTGCATGCAAGACAAAACACTTCACTGCAACGAGGTATGTGTGACAATAATAAATCAAATCCAGAAATAATGATTATCACTCAATCTCTAGCCACAAAAGCACCGATCACAAATGTGGACTCTCAATCCTCCAGGACTTGTGTGCCATGTGATTAAAGGTGGCAAACAAAGGGGAGAATGATTTTCACCTTGCCTCCAATGGGACCAAATCACAGGAATGCCATATTTCAAAGAGAATTACAATTATCGCCTTTGACGTGTTTACAGAGGAACCTCGATTATCTGAACCAGATGGGCGGGCACTACAGAGGAACCTCGATTATCCGAACCAGATGGGCGGGCACTATTTCATTCCAATAATTGATTATTTGGTTAATTGATTCAATGCCTCTCCTCTAAGGCTCAGAGTTTTCTGAAGTCTCCGTTTTCCTCGCTCTGCCTGCCTTGCTCCCCCGCCCCACTCTCTCTCTCAGGGATTGTTTCTGAACAGGGACACACGCGTGTGTAAGGGACCTGCAGCATTGCTGAAGCTGCCTCCAAACTGCCCACCGCCCCCATCAGTTCAATGGGATTGACACAGCGAGCACTTGCTAAGTCCACTTCCTGTTCAGGAGACAAGGCAACATCACACCGCACACGAGCCCATGCCCCTCCCCCATCAAACCCCCCAATCCTGTCCACCAACCTGCACTCCTCAGCACCCCCCCATCCTCCCCCACACACTGTCCGCCTTCCCCGCGCTGCCTTGCCCACACCCACCATTACCCCCCACTGCGCTTCCCTGCCCTCCATCTTCCCCCATCCACCAGCTGCCCCACCCACCATCCCCACTATCTGAACCTGCTGCCCCACCCTCCCCTGCACTACCCTCCCCCCCATCTGCCCCCTCTCTGCTTCCCATCCAACCCAGCTGCCCCGGCCCTGTCCACTCCCCTACCCCTCTCTGCGGCAGCCAGACTGGACACTAACAGTAAGACTGCTGCTGCCTTTGGGGGTGAATCTCACTATAGCAAACACACACACGCACATGCACACACACACACACACACACGCACGCGCACACACGCGCGCGCGCACACACTCAAACACATATACACACACACACACACACACAAACACACATACACGCACACATACATGCACCTGCATACACACACATACACACACGCACACAGACACACACACATACACACACATACACCTTTTTACTGCAACTTTTTGATAAGTTCCATCTTTGCCCTGTACAGGAAAATATTGGAGAGATTATCTGGGAAAGGGGGTTTTATGGTACACCCCTGTGTAGTACTTCAGGGAAAGTGGGGGGGGGGGAGCGGGGGTGTAGAGAGAGAGAGAAAGAGGGGGCAGGTGGTCAGTCATTTGGAGTCAGTGCCTGGGCTCCTCGTCAATGTCCAGGACTGTTCTTGGCAGCATTTCAGTGAGTCGAGTTCACTTTTAATCACGGTAAACAAAAGACTTGATCAGTGTTGGAAACACGTCTTTGATGTAATGTTTCTACTGGGACCTTGAGATCTTCTTTGGATAATCCGAAATTCAGCGAAGTGATATTTGGATAATCCAGGTTCCTCTGTGCTCGGAATTTTGTCCTGAATGAAAGCTTTGATAAAGCTCTCCTTCTCTACTACCAAGTGATTTGTCATGATGAGGAGGGTGGGGTGATTAAGGGGATGAGAGAGTCTCCCATTTGAAGAGGGATTGTCAGTGATCGCCTGTCAAACTAGGGACAACTGCGACAAGATTCACCCTGTTATCTCACTTCTAAAGTCTGAAATCAGACAAGATGGGGAAAACAAAAGACATCAATAAATTGCACTCTGCTGAAGAGTCATCTCGCCTTGGAAGATTAGCTAGCACTCTCTCCTGACCTGCTGTGAGTTCCAGCATTTCTTTATTTTTGGTACAGAAATTTGCTCTGATCAATAAATTGATCCGTGTCTATCACTGACTGGCCTTTCTCAGATAGGAGCTACATGGACAGATTGGGCATGGATAGAAATTCAGAACTCATTCCCAAATAAACTTTCAACGGTGCACAAATATCGAAATTAAATACAAAAAGGAGTTTCATCCCATTTTATACATTGTCAAAGTACCTCTGCAATCTGTGTAGGGTTCAGGTAAATCTCCAGTCCCCCTGAATGCTGAAGTATTGATGTTATACTCATTCAGTGCTGAAGCGTTTCCCCTGTGAACTTACCCAGATTCCCACGGCCAGCACTACCATGAAATAGATGACAATGACTGAGATATCCGCTGGGTTGTTGACAGCTACTGAGGGATTGGTGTTACCAGCACCTGTGGTGGTGCCACTGCCCGGGGATATGGTGCTGAGAGCCATTGCCACGCAGCTCTCTCTCTCTCTCTCTGCCTCACTGGAACAGACAGGGAGATAATGCCGAGATTCCTGCAGCTTTTTATAGAGCTAACCAGCCAAGGTGTGGCTCGAATTACCTTTTCAGTTCATGACAGAACCAGGAAATCAGAAGAAAAAGGGTCGCTAAGTGCAATCAAGTGCAACTTTGCTCCAATCACAAATTTGAACATTCCCCACTTGTTAATCATCAACAAAGCCTGGCAACAGGTTTCAGTCCCTCTTCAAAGGATTGCAGGGAGAAATCTGAGGCTTGACTCCCTCCTCCCAGTCGCAGGGGGTGCTGCACTGTCAGGGGTGCTGCCTTTGGACTGAGTCCTTGCCCTGCAAACCCCAAAGTGCTCTTTTCCAGGGCACTGTTTAAACTAGGGCCGTGGAGGTGTTCCCAGTCAAGGTCCATTACCTTACAGTTAGAGTTTTTACCTCATTGCTCTTTGTCGAATCTTGCTGTGTGCACGTTGGGATAATTACCTGGCACAATGGTACTTGTGATTGTTGGAGGTCAGTCATCTCAGCTCCAGGGTAACGTGCCAAGCCCAACCATCTTCACCTCCTTTATCATCAGCCTTCCCTCCATCATAAGGTCAGAGTGGGGATGTTTGCTGATGCTTGATTTTATTTTATTCCTGTCGTGTGCACCAAGGTACGGTGAAAAGTGCTTACTTTACAAGCCTTCCAGGCAGCTCGTACTGTACAGGTGCGTCAGGGTAACAGAGCAGAGAGCAGGATCCAGTGTTACAGCTGCCGAGAAGGCGCAGAGAGAGAGATCAATATTAATAGTAAAGAGGTCCAGTCAGAAGTCTGATAATGGTGGGGATTGCACAATGTTCAGCTCTATTTGCAGACTCTTCAGATAGAGTCATAGAGTCAAAGAGATGTACAACACGGAAACAGACCCTTCGGTCCAACTCGTCCATGCTGACCAGATATCCCAACACAATCTAGTCCCACCTGCCAGCACCCGACCCATATCCCTCCAAACGTTTCCTATTCATAGACCCATCCAAAAGCCTCTTAAATGTTGCAATTGTACTAGCTACCCACTGTGTGAAAAAGTTGCCTCTTAGATCTCTTTTATATCTTTTCCCTCTCACCCTAAACCTGTGCCCTCTAGTTCTAGATTCCCCAACCTCAGGGAAAAGACCTTGTCTATTTATCCTATCTATGCCCATCATAATTTTGTACACCTCTTTCAGGTCACCCCTCAGCCTCCGACGCTCCAGGGAAAACAGCCCCAGCCTGTTCAGCCTCTCCGTCTCGCTCAAATCCTCCAACCCTGGCAACATCCTTGTAGATATTTTCTGAACCCTTTCAAGTTTCACAACGTCTTTCCGATAGGAAGGAGACCAGAATTACACGCAATATTCCAACAGTGGCCTAACGAATGTCCTGTACAGCTGCAACATGACCTCCCAACCCCTGTACTCAATACTCTGACCAATAAAGGAAAGCATACCAAACACCTCCTTCACTATCCTATCTACCTGCGACTCCACTTTCAAGGAGCTATGAACCTGCACTCCAAGGTCTCTTTGTTCAGCAACACTCCCTAGGACCTTACCATTAAGTGTATAAGTCCTGCTAAGATTTGCTTTCCAAAATACAGCACCTCACATTTATCTGAATTAAACTCCATCTACTACTTCTCAGCCCATTGGCCCATCTGGTCCAGATCCTGTTGTAATCTGAGGTAACTGTCTTCATTGTCCACTACACCTCCAATTTTGGTGTCATCTGCAAACTTACTAACTGTACCTCTTATGCTCGCATCCAAATCATTTACATAAATGACAAAAAGTAGAGGACTCAGCACCGATCCTTGTGGCACTCCACTGGTCACAGGCCTCCAGTCTGAAAAACAACCCTCCACCACCACCCTCTGTCTTATACCTTTGAGCCAGTTCTGTATCCAAATGGCTAGTTCTCCCTGTATTCCATGAGATCTAACCTTGCTAATCAGTCTCCAATGGGGAACCTTGTCGAACGCTTTACTGAAGTCCATATAAATCACATCTATCTCTCTGCCCTCATCAATCTTCTTTGTTACTTCTTCAAAAAACTCAATCAAGTTTGTGAGACATGATTTCCCACGCACAAAGCCATGTTGACTATCCCTAATCAGTCCTTGCCTTTCCAAATACATGTACATCCTGTCCCTCAGGATTCCCTCCAACAACTTACCCACCACTGAGGTCAGGCTCACTGGTCTATAGTTTCCTGACTTGTCCTTACCACTTTTCTTAAACAGTGGCACCACGTTTGCCAACCTCCAGTCTTCTAGCACCTCACCTGTGACTATCGATGATACAAATATCTCAGCAAGAGGCCCAGCAATCACTTCTCTAGCTCCCCACAGAGTTCTCGGGTACACCTGATCAGGTCCTGGGGATTTATCCACCTTGATGCTGAAGCATTCCATGAAGCTGACCAGTGGGAAATGCCAGGGAATGAGCATCTCTGATGAGAGAGGATCTAATCATCATCCATTGACATTCAGCGACATCACCATCACTGAATTCCCCACGAGCAATACCTTGGGGGCTATTATTAACTAGAAAGCCTGCCCACTATCTACACAGCACAGGTCAGGAGTGTGATGGAATACTCTCCACCTGCTCCAACAAGCTCCAACAACTGCTTGAGATGATCCCGGACAAGCATCCCATTTGATTAGCACCATGTCCGTTTGCATCCACTCCCTCCACCACCGAGGGAGCCGTCAGCACTGTAGAAATTCTCCATTGACCCTCAGACAGCTCCTTCCAAACCCACGGCCACTTCCATCTAGAAGGACAAGGGCAGCAGATACATGGGAACCACTACCTGCAAGTTCCCCTCCAAGCCATTCACATTGTGACTTGGAAATAGATCGCCAATACTTCACTGTCGCTGGGTCAAACTCCTGGAACACCCTCACCAGGGGCATTGTGGGAGTTTGACACCACATGGGCGACAGTGGTTAAGAGCTGCATCTCCCCATCACCTTCTCAAGGGCATGAAGGGATGAATAAAACCTGCTGGCCTAGCCAGAGACACCCACACCTCACAAATATACTTTCTAAAATTCTCTATTGGTCTGTCCTGAAAGACGGTAAATCCTTCCCTCTCTTCCTTTGAACCTATTCTGCACTTCACCCGAATGATGTGAAGATCCACGTCATCGGCAAACATCATCTGAATATTTCTACCTGCTCCCACCCACCTGTGGCCTCAGCACAGATCCAGTCTGTTGGATCAACTTTACAGTAAAACATAGATTTTGGACTTTAATAACATCACAACTATTGATAGGAACTGTCAAGTCATCCTGAGCTCAAAATGTTCACACTGCTTCCCCACTGCCAACCCCCCCCCACCCCCTCCCCCCCGCCCCCCGAAGCTGCCCAGCGCTCTCTGATTTTATTTCAGATTTCCAGCACCTGCAACCACTTGCTTTTAAAGTTTGCTTTTCCAAAATGCGAGTCTCTGCAGCCATTTTGTACCTGGGCCCCAGTTCTGTTTGATCCTGTGTTCACTGGCCTCCATCAGCACACAGTCCACTATTACCTCACTTCCTCTCCTTGTTTTCCAATCTCTCCATGGCCTCATCTCTCCTTATCTCCATTACCTCCTACAACTGGCTGAGAATAGCGCCCTGCTTTGGTTTCTGGTCTCTGGCTCTGTCCTTTACTCCCTTATCGATCTTGTGAGTGTCACCGTGACAAAGCTGTGAGTTCTGCGATTCTCTCCTTCAACTACCTCCCTCCTTCCTTAAAACATATTTGGAGTTTGACGTCATTGACCAGACTTTAGCTATTCTGCCTCATATCCTGTTTAGCTCAGTGTCAGCTCAGTGACTGCATTTCAGCAAGGCATATGGGATGTGAAAGGTGCTATACAAATTAACCACCTCCTTCCCCGTGGTGACAATTTGATGCTTTTACTGCCACACCTAGATTTGATTACTGCTCAGCAGATGACATGCTGCTGTTGTGGTACAATGGTAGTATCCCTACCTCTCAAGCAGGAGGACTACTATACACTCAAGTCTGGGTTCAATTCCCACCTCCTCCCAAGGTGTTTCTCAAGCAGTCTTGTGTTGATGTCACTGGCTCGGCCCAGCACTCATTGCCCATCCCTAATTGCCCAGAGGTCTGGAGTCACATGGGGGCCAGCAGGTCGGGATGGCAGTTTCCTCCCCTAAAGGTCATCAGTGAACTGGATGGGATTTTCCAACAATGGATTCATACTCACCATTAGACACTTAGGGACGGCACAGTGGTTAGCACTGCTGCCTCACAGCGCCAGAGACCCGGGTTCGATTCCCGCCTCAGGTGACTGACTGTGTGGAGTTTGCACGTTCTCCCCATGTCTGCGTGGGTTTCCTCCGGGTGCTCCGGTTTCCTCCCACAGTCCAAAGATGTGCGGGTCAGGTGAATTGGCCAAGCTAAATTGTCCGTAGTGTTAGGTAAGGGGTAAATGTAGGGGTGGGTTGTGCTTGGGCAGGTCGGTGTGGACTTGTTGGGCCGAAGGGCCTGTTTCCACACTGTAAGTAATCTAATCTAAACTTAATCCCAGATTGTTGTTGAATTCAAATCTCACAGTCTGCCATGGCAGGATTTGAACCCAGATCCACCAAACATTACTTGGCTCTACCAGATTAATAATGTAGCAATAATACTACTGGGCTGTCACCTCCTCTATAACAATGTACATATAATTAACATAATCCTAACGGCATGGTGGCTCAGTGGTTAGCACTACTGCCTCACAGCACCAGGAGTGTGGGTTCGATTCCATCCTTAGCTGACTATCTGTGTGGAGTTTGCACGTTCTCCTCGTGTCTGTGTGGGGGTGCTCTGGTTTCCTCCCACAGTCCAAAGATGTGCAGGTCAGGGTGAATTGGCCATGCCTAATTGCCTATTGTGTTCAAGGATGTGCAGGCCAGGTGGGTTAGCCATGGGAGATGCAGGGATTGGGTGGGATGCTCTTTGGAGGGTCAGTATGGGCTGAATGGCCTATTTCCACACTGTAGGGATTTGACAATTCTATGCCCAAACTTACGAATACCAATTGCCATTGTAATCTTTGCAAATCTCTGAACCCTTTGTCACTACATTTGAACATTGGACAAAGTTAAAAATTACACAACACCAGGTAGCTACCTGATGGAGAGTGAATTATCTGTAAACTTGCGCTTCCAAATAAAGCTGTTGGACTCCAACCTGGTGCTGTGTGATTTTTAACTTTGTCCACCCCAGTCCAACACCAGCACCTCCACATCATGGCAGTACATTGGACGCCGTATCAATTATATATGTACAAAACTCTAATCTAAAATGGACCTCTATCTAATTAAATAGGTATTTATTGATTTAATATTAGTTGCAACATCATAATAACCATCAATCAGCCTGATATTAAAAATAATGGTGACAAAGCAAATGCAGGAAAGATCACCAATCCCAACAGCTAATTCCAACTAACATGCAATTTCCAGCTGACCTCAGCAACTACCCCACTGATCGGATTTTTATAATTTTTCAGGACATTATTCATTGATGAGATCTCAGAAAGACTGGTGACTGTCCTAGTTTCTGCTCATCCCTAACTGCCCTGGAATGGAGTGGTTAACTGAGCGATTTCAGATGGTAGTTTAGAGTCAATCACATTACAGGGTTCCAAGGTCAAGCATAGATAACTGTGCATGAACTGAATTGAATGAGGGTTATTGTCACATGTACTCACAGGAGTACAGTGTTATGTTTACACATTGTACTCGCAGTGCGATCTAAGGTATAAAGGTACCCAGGTATTTAAGTACAAATACTTCGGGAAAGAAATAGAAAAATAAACAGTCCAGCAATAAATTAGAAAAATTGAGGAGTAAGAGTTTAGAATAACAGCCAGTCAAACAGCCAGATCACACCGGGCTACACCTGGAGACCAGGAGTTCGAGTCCACACTGAGACCGGGAGTTCGAGTCCACACTGAGACCGTGAGTTTGAGTCCACACTGAGACCGGGAGTTCGAGTCCACACTGAGACTGGGAGTTCGGGTCCACACTGAGACCGGGAGTTCGGGTCCACACTGAGACCGGGAGTTCGTGTCCACACAGAGACCAGGGGTTAGAGTCCACACTGAGACCGGGAGTTCGAGACCACACTGAGACCGGGAGTTCGAGTCCACACTGAGACCAGGAGTTCGGGTTCACACTGAGACCGGGAGTTCAGGTCCACACTGAGACCAGGAGTTCGGGTCCACACTGAGACTGGGAGTTCAAGTCCACACTGAGACTGGGAGTTCGGGTTCACACTGAGACCGGGAGTTCGGGTTCACACTGAGACCGGGAGTTCAGGTCCACACTGAGACTGGGAGTTCAAGTCCACACTGAGACCGGGAGTTCGAGTCCACACTGAGACCAGGAGTTCGGGTTCACACTGAGACCAGGAGTTCAGGTCCACACTGAGACCAGGAGTTCGGGTCCACACTGAGACTGGGAGTTCAAGTCCACACTGAGACTGGGAGTTCGGGTCCACACTGAGACCGGGAGTTCGGGTCCACACTGAGACCGGGAGTTCGTGTCCACACAGAGACCAGGGGTTAGAGTCCACACAGAGACCAGGGGAAAGAGTCCACACTGAGACCGGGAGTTCGAGACCACACTGAGACCGGGAGTTCGAGTCCACACTGAGACCGGGAGTTCGGGTCCACACTGAGACTGGGAGTTCAAGTCCACACTGAGACTGGGAGTTCGGGTCCACACTGAGACCGGGAGTTCGGGTCCACACTGAGACCGGGAGTTCGTGTCCACACAGAGACCAGGGGTTAGAGTCCACACTGAGACCGGGAGTTCGAGACCACACTGAGACCGGGAGTTCGAGTCCACACTGAGACCGGGAGTTCGGGTTCACACAGAGACCAGGGGAAAGAGTCCACACTGAGACCGGGAGTTCGAGACCACACTGAGACCGGGAGTTCGAGTCCACACTGAGACCGGGAGTTCGGGTCCACACTGAGATCGGGAGTTCGGGTCCACACTGAGACCAGGAGTTCGGGTCCACACTGAGACTGGGAGTTCAAGTCCACACTGAGACCGGGAGTTCGAGAGCACACTGAGACCGGGAGTTCGGGTCCACACTGAGACCGGGAGTTCGTGTCCACACAGAGACCAGGGGTTAGAGTCCACACTGAGACCGGGAGTTCGAGACCACACTGAGACCGGGAGTTCGAGTCCACACTGAGACCGGGAGTTCGGGTCCACACTGAGACCGGGAGTTCGAGTCCACACTGAGACCGGGAGTTCGAGTCCACACTGAGACCGGGAGTTCGGGTCCACACTGAGACCAGGAGTTCGGGTCCACACTGAGACCGGGAGTTCGAGTCCACACTGAGATCGGGAGTTCAGGTCCACACTGAGACCGGGAGTTCGAGTCCACACTGAGACAGGGAGTTCGAGTCCACGCTGAGACCGGGAGTTCGGGTCCACACTGAGACCGGGAGTTCGAGTCCATACTGAGACCGGGAGTTCGGGTCCACACTGAGACGGGGAGTTCGAGTCCACGCTGAGACCGGGAGTTCAGGTTCACACTGAGACCGGGAGTTCGAGTCCACACTGAGACGGGGAGTTCGAGTCCACGCTGAGACCGGGAGTTCATGTCCACACTGAGGCCGGGAGTTCGGGTCCACGCTGAGACCGGGAGTTCGAGTCCATACTGAGACCGGGAGTTCGGGTCCACACTGAGACTGGGATTCCATGTCTGTACAGTCCCCTGTCTGTGCTGAGTAGCTGTACAGTACAAGCTGCTTTATCTTAAACAGTGACCATGTAACAGTCAGTGTTACATCCTGTTCCCAGGGCCTAAGGAATACAGCCATTGAGCCGTACAGCACAGAAACAGACCCTTCGCTCCGACCAGTCCATGCTGACCATCATCCCAAACTAAACTCCTCCCACCTGCCTGCGCTTGGCCCATATCCCTCCAAACCTGTCCTATTCACGCACTTAGCTAAATATCTTTTAAACTTTGGAACGACCCACATCTACCACTTCCTCCTAAAGTTCATTCCACATATGAACCACAAACTGCCCCTCAATCTTTCTCCACTCACTTTAAATATATACCCCGAGTCTTGAAATCCCCCACCCTAGAGGAAAGACACCTGCCAGTCACCTTATCTGTAGCCCTGATGATTTTATAGACCCCAATAAGGCCCCCTCCTTTGCTTCAGTCTTTCCAGCTTCTCCTCCTAATTCATACTCTCCATCCCTGGCAACATCCTGGTAAATCTCTCCTGACGTTTCCTCAGCTTAATCATATCCTTCCTATAGCAGAGCGCCCAGAACTGGCACACCCCCAAATCTCCCAGCCTCACTCCTGCCTGAAACATCGATTCTCCTGCCCCTCGGATGCTGCCTGACCTGCTGCGCTTTTCCAGTGCCACACTTTTCGACTTTGATCCCCTGGATTGTGCTGCCTAACAGAAATCTCTCCACCTCAGTCCTCGGAATATCCGATGACCCACTCTGCGCTGCCTCTTCCTGCAGCGACTTCCAAAGTCGTACAACCCTCAGAGAGAACAAGACTTCTCTCTGTCGTCGAAGGGAAACCCTGAATTTTGAAACTGTCCCCCTCGAGTTCTGCCACAACAACAAAAAAAACAGAAAATGCTGTAAAAATTCAGCAGGTGGGTCCATCAGGAGGGAAGTCAGGGTTAACATTTCAGGTCAAGTCAGCCCCTAGTTCTGGACTGGCCCCCAAGAGGACACATTGTCCACCTTCTCAAGACCGTTCATTCATTTCAATCCAGTCATCCTGCACTCTCTAAAACACCAAGACTGTACAATTTTCCCTCAGGAAACAACACGCCTCATTCAAGGTATCAATCGAAAAAAGCCTCCTCTAAACTGCCTTAAACGTATTTCCATTCTTCCTTAAATAAGGAGGCCAAAGCTGAGATGTGGTCTCACCCATGGCTTACTCCTTTCTCATTCTATTCCCTGTTCCCTGTGTTCCTCCATTTCTGCCTTCTCTCAGCAGCTAACGACAAGCAGCTTTCGATGTGATCGGGGAGTCCCACTCTCTATGTGGGAAGTGTCTCCTGGTAAACTCGGTTTGGGTTGTGGTGACGGTGCCTCCCAGTATGGGACTCGCCCAGGATCAGAGACAGTTTCGACATGTTTCACCTTATTGCTCATCTCAAAACTGCTGCAAGTCTCCTTCCAGTCTTGTCTCTATCAAAGAGATGCAGTCCCTTTAACCCTCCCTGAATATTGCCTTCTGATCTATTTCAGTTATTTGTTTTCCAAGTTGTCTTGAACCCGTCCACTCTCCATGCAGTGCTGAGGGAGTGCCGCACTGTCAGGTGAGCTCTCACTGGAGTAAGACATTAAACACGGGACACCTCCTGCCCTGTCAGGTAGCTATCACAAATCCTTGATTGAATGGAGAGGGACCTGAGGGGTTGAGGTACATAGGAGAAAGTGAGTACTGCAGATGCTGGAGATCAGAGCTGAAAATGTGTTGCTGGAAAAACGCAGCAGGTCAGGCAGCATCCAAAGAGCAGGAGAATCGATGTTCTGGGCATGAGCCCTTCTTCAGGAACATAGCCCAGGTAGTGAGGGTGGTGAAGAAGGTGTTTAGCACGCTTGCTTTCACTGTTGAGTACAGAAGTTGGGACATTATGTTGCGGCTGTACAGGATGTTGATGAGGCCACGTTTGGAATACTGCATACAACTCTGGTTGCCCTGCTGTTGGAAGGATGTTATTAAATTGGAAAAAAAGATTTACAAAGATGTTACTAGGACTGGGACGGGGCTTTATAAGGAGAGGCTGGATAAGCTGGGAGCTTTTTCACTGGAGCGCTGCAGGCTGAGGGGCGACTTCATAGAGGTTTATAAACTCATGAGGGGCATGGGTAAGGTGAATAGCAAAGGTCTTTTCCCTGGGATGGAGGAGTCCAAAACTAGGCGGCATAGATTTAAGGTGCAAGGGGAAAGACTTAAAAGGGACCTGAGGGGAAATGTTTTTTACACAAAGGATAGTTTGTGTGTGGAATGAACTGACAAGGAAATGGTGGATGCAGATACAGTTACAGCGTTTGGACAGGAACTTGAATGGAACTCTTTGACAACAATTAATGTTGATCCTATTAGTGTTCGTTATTGCTTGTGCAACTCCATGTGGCCCTAACCTTACATGCCTTGCTCTGTCTAAGCACGCTATGGTCTATATGTTCTTGTTTGCTATGATCTGCTTTGAGAGTGTGGCGCTGGAAAAGCACAGCAGGTCAGGCAGCATCCGAGGAGCAGGAGAGTCAACATCCCTGGCATAAGCCCTTCATCAGGAATGAGGCTTGTGGGCCGGGAGGGGTGGGGGTGAGGGAGTCGCTGAGAGATCAGTAGGAGGTGGGGTGGGATTGAGGGGGGAAGGAAGCTGGGAATGTGATAGGTCAGTGAAGGTGAGGGAGAAGGCAATGGGTCGGAGAGGAGGGTGGAGCAGATAGATGGGAAAGGTGATGGACAGGGCGGTGCCGAGTTGGAGGCTTGGGACAAGGTGGGGGGAGGGAAAATGAGGAAACTGATGAAATTCACATTAATCCCGTGCGGTTGGAGGGCCCCAAGGCAGAAGATGAGGCCTTGTTCCTCCAGGTGTCAGGTGGTTAGTGTTTGGTGTTTGACAGTACCTAGGTACACGTGACGATAATAAATCCGAGCCACTGGGAAAGGTTTAGAGGGGCATGGGCCCAACACAGCCAAGTGGAACCAGCCTTGTTTGGGAGGGCGAGTTGGATATAAGATCTGTTTCTGTGCTGAATAAACCTTTTTCTAAAGTAGAGCGGTGGGTTCTCTCATGGGTCCAACCCAAAGAGATTGGCTGGTTATTTTTTTTGATTACTTAGAGTGTGGAAACAGGCCCTTCAGCCCAATAAGTCCATACTGACCCGCCGAAGCATATACCATCCAGACCCATACTCCTACATTTACCCCTTCACCTAACACTACGGGCAATTTAGCATGGCCAATTCACCTGACCCGCACATTTTTGGACTGTGGGAGGAAACCGGAGCAAACCCACACAGACACGGGGAGAACGTGCAAACTCCACACAGTCAATCGCCTGAGCCGGGAATTGAACCCGGGTCTCTGGTGCTGTGAGGCAGCAGTGCTAACCACCGTGCCGCCCATGAAAAGGTTTGTGGGATCCTGCTGTGCACCAACTGTGTTGCCACATTCACTGTGTTGCAACGGTGCCTGCCCATTGACCTGTCAAAGGCTTTGGGATGAGTTTGGAGTGTGAAACCTGAGCAAGGAGGCTGGCTGAGAGTTTCGGGAGAAGGTGCAGATTGGAGGCAGTGTCAGAGACAGGGGCGAGTCATATCCCAGTGGGGGGAAGGTGGGCGGTTTTGACCCTGGAAGCGATTTGTGGCTGGGCGAAAGTTTCACATCGTCTGGTTCTTGCTTGAGACAGAGCTCAGGGAAGAGGTGGAGTCAGTATGTCTAATTGACGATGACTAATTGATTTTTGTAAACATTTTGCCACCCTCAAACCTCCCTCTGTTTACTTCAAACAGCTTCTGGGTTGCAAACTATCCCTGAGTTGTCTGACTTCGCCAAAGAGATCAGGTTACACCTTTTGCTTTCTCAGTGCTGCTGTGTTGCTGAGAGTTAACACTGAAGGAATGTAATCTGACGACATTGACGTTCATCAACGCTGGGGCCAGAAATCTGTGTTTTCCCTTCATAAATCAATGCCAGCTTTGTCAGAGGGATCTAGAGACTCATTCTACCTCAGGAACTGATCTTGCACCATGCAATTATTTTACGGGAAGATTAGAAACTATTCCAGGATTGAAGTTAGTGATGTCAGCAAGTACCCTTTCACCTGACGCTCCCTTGAATAATAGAACTGAATCTGAATTATGTCTTGGTTCAGTTTACAGGCTAAAGTGTTATCTCAATTTATGTACAAGCTGAGACTATAGAAATACTGAAAAAAGACTTATTTTATCAACGTGTTTCATACTGAGCGGAGCCATCCCACAACCAACCAATCAGATCTAAGCTCTGTAGCCCTCCCACATCCAGTTGTGAATGGTGGTGGACAATTAGACATCTCCCTGGAGGAGCAGGCTCCATGAATATCCCCATCTTCAATGATGGAAGGGCCCAGCGCATCAGTGTAACAGATAAGGCTGAAGCACTCACAGTAACCTTCAGCCAGAAGGGCAGAGTGATACATCTCAGCCTCTTTAGTCGTCCCTAGCATCACAGATACCAGTCTTCAGCCAATTTGATTCACTTCACACGATATCAAGAAATGGTCGTTCCTGTTGTCTATCACGGAGGTCTTAGACGACAGAACATGTGAGAGGCTGGACCAGCCGCTATCTCTGGACGAGCTGACCAAGGCCTCGAGTCCTTCAAAAAGAATAAAACTCCCGGAAGCGATGACTTACCGGTCGAGCTCTATTCCGCTCTGTGGGACTTGATTGGCCAGGACCTGCTGGAGGTGTATCTCAGTATGCTTCGGGCAGGTACCATGAGCGAATCCATGAGGAAAGGCATCATCACCCTCATCTACAAGCGGAAAGGGGAGAGGGAGGAACTCAAAAATTGGAGACCGATCACACTGTTGAGTGCGGATTACAAAATCCTGTCAAAGGTAATCGCCAACCGGGTCAGGTCTGCTCTGGGGTCGGTGATTCACCCTGACCAAACCTGTGCTGTGCCGGGCAGGAAGATCGCTGAGAGTCTCGCACTCCTCAGGCATACGATCGCCTACGTGCAGGACAGAGGGTTGGACGCCTGCCTGATCAGCCTGGACCAGGAGAAAGCCTTTGACAGGATATCACACAGGTATATGAGAGATGTTCTCTCCAAAATGGGCTTTGGGGAGGGAATCTGCAATTGGATCAGACTGCTCTACACCAACATCGTCAACGCAGTCTCAATCAATGGGTGGGAATCAGATAGCTTCCCAGTCAGATCTGGAGTCAGGCAGGGCTGCCCTCTCTCTCCTGCCTTGTTTGTGTGCTGCATAGAGCCATTTGCCAAGTCCATCAGGAAGGATGCGAGCCTGAGAGGGGTGACTATTCCTGGCAGCGGGAGGCTGCAGGTTAAGGCCTCCCTGTACATGGATGACGTCGCCGTTTTCTGCTCGGATCCGCTGTCCGTGCACAGACTCCTGTGCATTTGTGACCAGTTCGAACGGGCCTCGGGGGCCAAGGTAAACCGAGGCAAGAGCGAGGCCATGCTCTTCGGGAACTGGGCCAACCATTCCTATATCCCCTTCACCATCAGGACCGACCACCTGAAGGTGCTGGGTATTTGGTTCGGGGGGGCTGGGGCATGCGCCAAGTCTTGGGAGGAGCGTATCAGTAAAGTGAGGCAGAAACTGGGCAGATGGAGGCTACGGTCGCTCTCCATCACGGGAAAAAACCTGGTCATCAGGTGTGAGGCACTGTCATTGCTGTTGTACGTGGCACAGGTCTGGCCTATTCCCAGAACCTGCGCCGCTGCAGTCACCCGGGCCATCTTCCAGTTTATATGGAGTTCAAAGATGGACCGGGTCCGAAGGGACTCGCTGTACAAAGATCTGGTCAATGGGGGAAAAAATACACCCAATGCCACCCTCACCCTGAAGGCCACCTTTGTGTGTGGCTGCATCAAGCTGTGCGTGGATCCCCGGTACACAAACACCAAGTGTCACTACGTACTGAGGTTCTACCTGTCCCCGGTGTTGCGAAGGATGGGCCTGGCCTCGCTGCCACGGAACGCTCCGAGTAGTTGGACCGTTCCGTACCACCTGTCCTTCGTGGAGAAATTTTTGAAGAAAAACACCTTTGACCACAAGTCCATCAGGAAGTGGTCAGCACGTAGCATCCTTGAGACCCTTCGGGAAAAGGAGAGGGCGGATCCTATCGAGTGGTTCCCTGAGCAGACTGTCAAAGCCATTTGGCAGAATGCCTCATCGCCAGAACTTTCCAACAAGCACCAAGACATGGCTTGGCTGGTGGTGAGAAGGACTCTACCTGTGAGATCATTTATGCACGCCCGGACTCTCAGCGCACCGCACGCTACCCTCAAAGCGGCTGCGGGGGGGACGAGACTGTGACACACCTCCTTCTGGAATGTGCCTATGCAGAGGAAGTCTGGAGAGGAATGCAGTGGTATTTGTCGAGGTTCGTCCCGAGCAGCGCCGTGACGCGGGACTCCGTGCTCTACGGCCTGTTCCCCAGGACGCACACCGAGACGAACATCAACTGTGCCTGGAGGATCATCAACTCGGTGAAGGACGCTCTCTGGGTGGTCCGAAACCTGTTGATCTTCCAGCTGAAGGAGTTGACCCCGACTGAGTGTTGCAGACTGGCACATTCCAAGGTCCAGGACTACGTGTTGAGGGAGGCGCTGAAGCTTGGGGCAGCTGCCGCCAAGGCGCGGTGGGGAAAGACCACCGTGTAACATCTGCCTGTCTAAAGAAGATCAGGGGGCCCATGCAGTCATTTGGGCTCTGCTGACACCTCAGCCCAATGTATGGGCATAGGAGTGAGAAATGCACAGACCTGTATGAAATAATGATAATTCTGAGCTGTGGATATAAATGTGGAAATATGCATGGCATTACCTAATGTACAGTCCATCAAATTATTTTATGAATATTTTACAAATAAAGTATATTTTTGAAATTAAAAAAAAATCAAGAAATGGTTGGAGACACTGGACACTGCAAAGGCTATGGGCCCTGCCAAGATTCTGGCACTGCTCCTGAACGCTGCTGCTCCACAACATGCCCTTCCTCGAGCCAAGTTCTCCCAGGACAGTGACAACACTGGGATCTACCTGGCCATCTGCCAAATTATCCAGGTATGTCCTGCACATAAAAAGCAGGACAAATCCAAATCAGCCAATTCCACTCCCGTCGATCTCTTCCCAATCCTCGGAAAAGTGATGGAAGGGCTCACCAACAGGGTTATCGAGCAGCACCTGCTCAGCAATAATCAGCTCAGTGACACCCAGTTTGGGATCCCCCAGGGTCACTCAGCTCCTGACCTCATTACAGCCTTGGGTCAAACATGGACAAAAGAGCTGGATACCAGAGGGGAGGGGAGAGGGACAGCCCTTGACATTCAACTGGGTGTGGCATCAAGGAGTCCCAGCAAAACTGGAATCAAAAGGTATCAGGGGCAAACTTCCATTGGTTAGAGTCATACCCAACACATCGGAAGATGGTGGTGGTTGTTGGAAGTCAGTCATTTCAGCTCCAGAACATCGAATCCCTACAGTGTGGGAGCAGGCCAATCAGCCCATCAAGTCCGAAGAGCATCCCACCCCATCCCTGTAACCCGCCTAGCCTGTACATCCCTGGACACGATGGGCAATTTAGCATGACCAATGTACCCTCACCTGCACTGCTTTGGACAATGGGAGGAAACTGGAGCAGCCAGAGTCAACCCAGACAGAGTTGCCTTTAAGTGGAATCAAACCCAGGTCCCTGGTGCTGGGAGGCAGCAGTGCCAACCACTGAGCTACAGTGCTGCCCTGATAACACCACTTCACGAGGGGAGTGTCCCAGGCCCAACCATCTTCAGCTGCTTCATCAATCACCTTCCCTCCATCAGAAGGTCAGCAGTGTGGGGGTTCCCCGATGATCGTACAATGTTCAGCTCCATTCGTGACTCCCCAGATACCGAAGTAGTCCATGTTCAAATTCAGCAAGATCTGGACAATATCAGGCAAGTGGCAAGTAATATTCGTGCCACACAAGTACCAGATGATGATCATCACCAATAAGAGACAATCTAAACACTGCCCCTTGATATTAAATGGTGTTACCCTCACTGAAACCCCCACTGCCAACATCCTGGGGGTTATCATTGACCAGAAACTCCTCACCTGGACTCACCACAGACACACAGTGGCTACAAGAGCATGTCAGAGGTTAGGAATACTGCAGTGAGTAACCCACCTCCTGACTCCCCAAAGCCTGTCATAGAGATGGACAGATCGGACATAGGTCCTTCAGCCCAACCCGTCCATGCTGACCAGATATCCCTACCACATCCCTCTAAACCCTTCCTATTCATATACCCATCCAAATGCCTTTTAAATGCTGTAATTGTACCAGCCTCCATCACATCCTCTGGCAGCTCGTTCCAGACATGTACCACCCTCTGTATGAAAAAGTTACCCCTTATGTCCCTTTTATATCTTTCCCCTCTCGCCCCAAACCTCTGTCCTCTAGTTCTAGACTCCCTCACCCCAAGGAAAAGACTTTGTCTATTTAACCTATCCATGTCCCTCATGATTTTACAAACCTCAATAAGGCCACCCCTCAGCCTCCGATGCTCCAGGGAAAACAGCCCCAGCCTGTTCAGCCTCTCCCTGTAGCTCAGATCCTCCAACCCTGGCAACATCCTTATAAATCTTTTCTGAACCCTTTCAAGTTTCACAACGACTTTCTGATAGGAAGGAGACTGGAATTGAATGCAATATTCCAACAGTGGCCTAACCAATGTCCTGTACAGCCACAACATGACCTCCCAACTCCCGTACTCAATACTCTGACCAATAAAGGAAAGCATACCAAACGCCTTCTTCACTATCCTATCTACTTGCAACTCCACTTTCAAGGAGCTGTGAACCTGCACTCCAAGGTCTCTTTGTTCAGCAACACTCCCTAGGACCTTATCATTAAGCATATAAATCCTGCTAAAATTTGCTTTTCCAAAATGCAGCATCTCGCATTTATCTGAATTAAACTCCATCTGCCACTTCTCAGCCCATTGGCCCATCTGATCAAGATCCTGTTATAAGCTGAGGTAACCTTCTTCGCTGTCCACTACACCTCCAATTTTGGTGTCATCTGCAAATTTACTAACTGTACCTCACGCTCACATCCAAATCAAGGGGCAAATGTAAGGGTCTGGGTGGGTTGCACTTCGGCGGGTCGGTGTGGACTTGTTGGGCCGAAGAGCCTGTTTCCACACTGTAAGTAATCTAATCTAATTAATGATGATATGACTGAATGGTCTACCTTTGACTCCAATGTCTTCTGGTCTTATGAAGTCCACCTCAGCTCCATTGATGTAGATAGAGATGTGTCACAGAATCCCTACAGTGTGGCAACAGGCCCTTCGGCCCACAAGTCCACTCCGACCCTCCAAAGAGTAATCCACCCAGACCCATTCCCTACCCTAACCTACACGCCCCTGAACACTATGGGTAATTTAGCATGGCCAATTCACCCTAACCTACACATCTCTGAACACTATGGATAATTTAGCATGGCCAATTCACCCTAACCTACACATCTCTGAACACTATGGATAATTTAGCATGGCCAATTCACCCTAACCTACACATCTCTGAACACTATGGGGTAATTTAGCATGGCCAATTCACCCTAACCTGTACATCCCTGAACACTATGGGTAATTTAGCATTGAGGATGATCAGCCATGATCATAGTGAATGGTGGTGCAGGCTCGAAGGGCAGAATGGCCTACTCCTGCACATATTGTCTATTTAGCATGGCCAATTCACCTTAACCTGCACATCTTTCGATTGTGGAAGTACCACCCACCGGAGCACCTGGGGGAAACGCATGCAGACACGGGGAGAATGTGCAAACTCCACACAGTCGCCTGAGGCTGGATCAATCCCAGATCCTTGGCGTTGAGGCAGCAGTGCTAACCACTGAGCCACCATTGTCCTCCATCTTTCTTTCTGAAGTCAATTGGGAAAGTCATATTGGCAAAGGCAGCCATGAGGAAAAATTCATAGGATGTATTCTAAACTGCTTCCTAGAATAGTGTGTCATGGATCCAACCAGCTATCAGGCTATTTTGGACCCAGTGATGTATAATGAAGCTGGTTTAATTAATGATCTTTGAATAAAACACTCCCCTCAGGACCATAGTCTTGTAGAATTAAACGTTCAGTTTGAGAGTGAGAAACTTAGTTTGGCAACAACTATGCTAAACTTAAATCAGGTAATTACATGGGAATGACAGCAGAGAGGACTGGGAAAAGAGTTTAGCGGAAAAGACGGTTGATGAACAATCGGAGATGTTTAAAAAGAAGTTCCTGATTTTATCTCAGAGTAAAGGGATTTAAGACTGAAGTGGGGAGGTTCTCCCAAAGGGTAGTGAACCTCTGGACTCCTTCACCACAAAGCACTGTAAAGGGTGAGTTATTAACCACATTCAAGGCTGAGGTAGATGCTTAATCAGTCAGGAATCAGGAATTATGGGGAAAAAGGAGGAAAGTGGCTCTGAGGATTATCAGATTAATTCCCACCTCAGACAACTGACTGTGTGGAGTTTGCACGTTCTCCCCGTGTCTGCGTGGGTTTCCTCCGGGTGCTCCGGTTTCCTCCCACAGTCCAAAGATGTGCAGGCCAGGTGAATTGGCCATGCTAAATTGCCCGTAGTGTTAGGTAAGGGGCAAATGTAAGGATATGGGTGGGTTGCACTTCGGTGGGTCGGTGTGGACTTGTTGGGCCGAAGGGCCTGTTTCCACACTGTAAGTAATCTAATCTGATTAACGATGATCTGACTGAATGGTCTACTTTTGGCTCCAATGTCTTCTGGTCTTATGAAGTCATGTTGTCAAACAGCACGGAAACAGACCCTTTGGTCTGGCCAGGTGAAAGTGGGTATGCAGATGCTGGAGATTAGAGTGAAGATTAGAGTGATGTTGGATAAGCACAGCAGGTCAGACAGCACCCGAGGAGCAAGGAAATCGATGTTTCAAGCAAAATCCTGATGAAGCACTTTTGCCTGAAACATCGCTTTTCCTGCTCCTGGGCTGGTGCCTGACCTGCTGTGCTTTTCCAGCATCATTCTGATCTTGACTTTGGTCTAACCAATCCATGCTGACCAGAATCCCAAACTCAGCTAGTCCCACCTGCCTGCTCCTGGCCCATCTTCCTCCAAACCTTTCCAAAGTCTCATTTACTTCCAGATGAGGGCTGACAGGTATCTGCAGGCAACATTCGAGAGGTCTCCAGCCAAGTTCCATGGTGGAGGTCCCTTTGTGCTAACTGCCGGAGAATTCCCTCAGAGGCAAGCAAAAGGCTCATTCGTTATCTCCGAATGAGTCTCTCATTTCTTGAACGCCATAATAATGTCTCAGGGTGGTGGTTTGTTCCATTCTCTGAAGGATATCTTGTCCTATATCACACTTCCTCATTTTAAGTTTACAACATCAGTTTACGCAGGACAGACCAGTAGAATGAGAGATATGACTGTAGGTGTTTCTCAGAAATCCTTAATTAACATCATAGGTTGTAAGACTTATCACAAATCCACTTGATATCGAACTACAATTACCCAACAAATAACCAGCATCTGGGACGCTTGCCAAAGACAATTCAAGTTTATTCAGACACATCCCATTACTGTGAGTGAACAATGTCTGTGACTAAAGTCAGCAACTGATTCGTTTGGATTCAGGTCAGGATCATTAACATTTAAAGAAAAGTTTGAACATTTTCAATTCACCAACAGAATTATGCCCAAAGATTTCACACTGTTAAGCAAAAACACAGATTTCATCATTTCTAAAAGACTTAAACAAGAAAGGCATTATTGACGTAACAACATGGATTGTATGGTATCTCATATGAACTCAGTTCTACTTTTGAGTTGTCCCAAGAGATTTCTTGTACCTTGTGAGATCTTGGAGTCTTCTGTTTCTGTTGAGACCACGCATAATTCATTAAAGGTCCTCAGACAGCACCTTTTAAATCCACGACCACTTCCATTGAGAAGGACAAGGGCAGCAGATACAGGGGAACACTAACCCCTGAAAGTTCCCCACCAAGCCACTCACCATCCTGACTTGGAAATATATCACTGTCGCTTGGTCAAAATCCTGGAATTCCCTCCCTGAGGGCATTGTGGGTCAACCCACAGCACATGGACTGCAGCGGTTCAACAAGGCAGCTCACCCCCACCTTCTCAATGGGCAACTAGGGACAGGTAATAAATGCTGGCCCATCCAGCGACACCCATGTCCCACAGATGAATTAAAAAAATATATCGGGTCAGCGATCTGGGAGAGGGATGATATGGGTGTAGAAATCAAGAATAAGGTATGTGATACAATAAAAGAAATTAGCATAGACAGAGGAGAGGTATTGAGTGATCTGGTAGGCTTAATCTCCAGGGCCAGATGAAATCTACCCCAGAGTGTTGGATGAGTCATGGGAGGAAATAGGGAACACCTGCAGAAAGTTTTCAATCCCTTTCTAGCCACAGATGAGGTGCTGGGAAACTGGAAGACAGTCAACATGCTATTCAATGAGGGAGCAAGGGCAACATGGTGGCTTAGTGGTTAACACTGCTGCCTCCCGGGACCCGGGTTCAATTCCAGCCTCAGGCGACTGTCTGTGTGGAGTTTGCATATTCTCCCCGTGTCTGCGTGGGTTTCCTCCGGGTGCTCCGGTTTCCTCCCACAGTCCAAAGATGTGCAGGTTAGGGTGAATTGGCCATGCTAAATTGCCCCATAATGTTAGGTGCATTAGCCGGGGGGGGGTGGGTCTGTGTGGGTTACTCTTCAGAGGGTCGGTGTGGGCTAGTTGGGCTGAAGGGCCTGTTCCCACACTGTAGGGAATCTAATCTGATTAAAATGAAACCAGGGCCAGTCGGTCTAAGCGAAGCAATTCTGAGGGACAAAATTCATCTGCATTGAAGAGGCAGGGATTAATTGAGAATCGATGAGGGCAATGCTTTTGATGCCGTCTCCTGGGTATGGGCAAGATTTCTACAAAGGTCCCACGTGGGAGACTGATAGCAATGGTCAGAGTCCATGGGATCCAAGGAAATTTGGGAAAGTGGACCCACAATTGGCTGAGAGGCAGGAAGCAGAGGGTGATGGGTGAGGGCTGTTGTTGTGCCTGGAATCCTGCCCTCACAGGGGTCAGCGTTACGTTTATATAAATGATTTGGTCTTGAATGCAGGTGGGTTGGTCAGTAAGTTTGCGGACAAAAACTGGTGGGACATTAAACAGTGAAGAGGGAAGGTTTAGATTATCGGAGGATGTAGACAGGGTGGTCAGGATGGGTTGATCGGTGGCAAATAGAATTAATTCTGGGTAAAAGTAAGTTGATGTCGGTCAGATAGGACAAACCAGACGAGGGAATACATGATGAGGGGCAGGAGCCTGGGAAACACCGAGAAGCAGACGGACATTGGGTGTTCATTTACACCAGTCCCTTAAGGAATCGCAACAAGTCGATAAAATGGTCAAGAAGTTATGTGTGATCTTGCCTTGATTAATCAAGGCACAGAAAAATGAAACAATGCCACCTATCCCAG
The DNA here is from genome assembly GCF_020745735.1 of Hemiscyllium ocellatum. Classification (NCBI taxonomy): domain Eukaryota; kingdom Metazoa; phylum Chordata; class Chondrichthyes; order Orectolobiformes; family Hemiscylliidae; genus Hemiscyllium; species Hemiscyllium ocellatum. The sequence goes on from NC_083424.1 coordinate 53,360,508, forward strand.
CAGCCTTGGGTGCACCTGTATCCATGGTCACTGCTGAAGATGAGTGTGAGGCCTTGCATTTTGGAAAGTCAAATCCAGGTAGGAGTTTCCTGGTGAATGGTAGGGCCTTAAGGAGTGTAGTGGAACAGAGGGAGTTCAAGTGCACATTCTCTGAAAGTGGAGTCCCAGGTAGTCAGGGCAATGAAGAAGGCTTTTGGTACACTGGCCTTCATCAGTCAGGGCACTGAGTACAGAAGTTGGGGAGTTATGTTGCAGTTATATAGGATGCACTTGGAGTATTGTGTTCAGTTTTGGTCACCTTGTTATAGGAAGGATGTCATTAAACTGGAAAGAGTGCAGATGAAATTTACAAGGATGTTGCCTTGGCCTCAAGGACTCAAGGGTCTGAGTTATTGGGAGAGGTTGGACAAGCTCGGACTTCTGTTTAAAGAGTGTAGGAGACTAAGGACCAGTGGAGTGCCACAAGGATCGGTGCTGGGTCCTCTACTTTTCATCATTTATGTAAATGATTTGGATGTGAGCATAACAGGTATAGTTAGTAAGTTTGCAGATGACACCAAAATTGGAGGTGTAGTGGACAGCGAAGAGGGTTACCTCAGATTACAACAGGATCTGGACCAGATGGGCCAATGGGCTGAGAAATGGCAGATGGAGTTTAATTCAGATAAATGCGGGGTGCTGCATTTTGGAAAAACAAATTTTAGCAGGACTTATACACTTAATGGTAAGGTCCTAGGGAGTGTTGCTGAACAAAGAGACCTTGGAGTACAGGTTCATAGCTCCTTGAAAGTGGAGTTGCAGGTAGATAGGATAGTGAAGGTGGTGTTTGGTATGCTTTCTTTTATTGGTCAGAGTATTGAGTACGGGAGTTGGGAGGTCATGTTGTGGCTGTACAGGACATTGGTTAGGCCACTGTTGGAATATTGCATTCAATTCCAGTCTCCTTCCTATCGGAAAGATGTTGTGAAACTTGAAAGGGTTCAGAAAAGATTTATAAGGATGTTGCCAGGGTTGGAGGATCTGAGCTACAGGGAGAGGCTGAACAGGCTGGGGCTGTTTTCCCTGGAGGGTCGGAGGCTGAGGGGTGACTTTATAGAGGTTTATAAAATTATGGTGGGCATGGATAAGATCAATAGACAAAGTCTCTTCCCTAGGATGGGGAAGTCGAATGAGAGGGCATAGGTTGAGGGTGAGAGAGGAAAAATATAAAAGAGACATAAGGGGTAACGTTTTCCCACAGAGGGTGGTACGTGTATGGAATGAGCTGCCAGAGGAAGTGATGGAGGCTGATACAATTACAACATTTAAGAGGCATCTGGATGGGTATATGAATAGGAAGGGTTTGGAGGGATATGGGCCGGGTGCTGGCAGGTGGGACTAGATTGGGTTGGGATATCTGGTCGGCATGGATGAGTTGGACAGAAGCATCTGTTTCCGTGCTGTACATCTCTATGACTCTTACAGAGGTATTTAAGATCATGAGAGGCATGGATCAGATGAATGCACCCAGCCTTTTTCCCAGGGTTGGGGAATCGAGGACTAGAGGGCATCAGTTTAAGGTGAGAGGGGAAAGAATAAAAGGGATCCTGAGGGGCAACCTTTTTACACAGAGGGTGGGACACATATGGAATGAGCTGCCAGTGGAAGTGGTTGAGGCGGGTACATTAACAACATTTAAAAGGCATTTGGACAAAGACATGGGACAGGAAAGACTTAGAAAGATATGGGCCAAGTGCAGGGAAATGGGGTTTTGAAGGATCTGTTTCTGTGCTGTAGGACTCTATGACCCAATGGCCGTTGCTCCTCAAGACTGTGTACTTAGCCCCCTATTATACTCCTGACAGACACATGGCTAAATGCCACAGCACCTCCATTTACAAGTTTGCTGGTGACACCACTGTTCCAGGTCAGATCACAAACAGCAATGAGACGTAGTCCAGCAAAGGGATTGAGTGCTTCATGGCCAGGTGTAAACAAAGCAATGTCTCCCTCTCAGTGAAATGAGAAGGGCTGGTCATGGATTTCAGGAAGTGGATTGGAGGGCACGCTCCTGTCTGCATCAGTGGTGCTGAGGTGGCGATGGGTTGACAGCATCTAGCTCCTCAGATCGATGATCCCCAACAATCTGTCCTTGTCCACCCACACTGACATGACAGTCAGGAAAGTTAAGGAAAGTCAGCATGTCCACAAAGACTCTCACCAATTTTTTTTATAACTGCACCACAGAAAGCATCCTCCCTGGGTGGACCCACAGCTTGACATGGCAACCGGCCTTCCCAAGACTGCAAGGAACTAGAGAAGCTCCACAGCCCAGTCCATCACACACAGCCTCCCTTCCACTGATTCCCTCCATATCTCCCACTGCCTTGGAAAAAAGCAGCCATTATCATCAACGAACCCTCCCACCCTGAGTGTGCTGTCTTCCACCCTCTTGCATCAGGCAGAGGATATAAAAGGTTGAAGACACGAATGAACAGATTCAAAAACAGCTTCCTCCCTGCTCAATCGTTAATGCGGATCTCTCTCTGCACCTTCTCAGCAGCGAGAACACTGGATTCTGCTGTCTGCTCTGTTACCCTCACCCACCTGTACAGTACCATCTGCCTGGAAGTCTTGTAAGAGAAACACTTCTCACTGTACCTTGGTACACATGACAGGAATAAATCAAATCAAATCAAAATAGAGTTTAAGAGCAGGGGGTTGATGCAGGAACTGTATAACACATGGCTCAGGCCACAGCTGGAGTAATGGGTGATGTTCTGGAGTCCACATTATCAGAGGGATGTGAGAGCACAGGAGGGGGTGCAGAGGGTGCTTTACCAGGATGTTGCCCTGGGCTGGAGAGTTTCAGTGATGGAAAGAGATTGGTCAGACTGGGATTGCTTTCCTTAGCTGAAAAAGTGTTGCTGGAAAAGCGCAGCAGGTCAGGCACCATCCAAGGAGCAGGAGAGTCGACGTTTCGGGCATGGGACTCATGGGATTGTTTTCCTTAAAGCAGAGGAGATTGAGAGAGGATGTGATCGGGATGGAGAAAATAATGAGGGACATAGGCAGGGTAGACAGGAAGCAACCTTTTCCATCGATGAAAACAATCGAGGAGCATAAATTAAAGCAGGTGTGAGGAACGTCTTTCTCGCTCAGAGGGTGGTGGGCATCTGGAACTCAGTGCCTGTGAGGGTGGGAGGGACAGAACTTGGCTGGGTCACATGCTGGAGAACAATAATTCGCTGCTTTTGACTTGGATGAATGAGATGAGGCAGAAATACCTTTCTCTCTGCTGTAACTGTATGACTGTCAATATCTTGGAGAATATTAGTGAAGGAGGTGTTTTATTTTACAACAATCGATAGTAATTGTCACTGACACGGTGACTGATGTTGGCTTTATTGTCCTGGCTTACTTTCTACTCAATCAAGAGAAAGTGAGGACAGCAGATCAGAGTTGAAATGTGTGGTGCTGGAAAAGCACAGCAGGAATGATGAAGGGTTTACGCCCAAAACATTGACTCTCCTGTTCCTCAAACGCTGTCTGCTGTGCTTTTCCAGCATCACACTTTTCGAGTTGCAATGTTATCAGTTGTGAAGACATTGCACAAGGGACCTGCTTTTCCCTTTGTGAATTCTCTGGTCTCACTCTTGAAGAACAAATCATTAATAATCAGTCATGGATAACCTCCGTACTTGCTTCCAATGATTATCCTAACTGCCTGTGTTTTGAAAGGGCTGTGAACAGTTAGCTGTGGAATTGAGGAGATAAGACATTTCAATTATTTTTAATCAGTTAACACAATGTACTACTGAACAGAAATCTGTTGGTTGTCCGTTAATGTAAACTGCCTGAATCTAATCTTTAAGGTAATGTTCATAGTGAACAGATTGAATCAAAGCGACAATTATCACATTGTTAGCAAACCAGACTTCAACGGTAATGTTTAGTGAACAGGGTGTTTCATAGCAATTGGACATAAAAAGACTTTCAGCCCCATGGTGTTGAGCTTTTCACGCCCACTGGTGGTAAAGTGCGATCCTAAATTGCGAATGGCCTTACTTCCACTCCTGTGTCTTAAGACCATAAGACATAGGAGTGGAAGTAAGGCCATTCGGCCCATCGAGTCCACTCCGCCATTCAATCATGGCTGATGGGCATTTCAACTCCACTTACCCGCATTCTCCCCGTAGCCCTTAATTCCTCGAGACATCAAAAATCTATCAATCTCTGCCTTGAAGACATTTAGCGTCCCGGCCTCCACTGCACTCCGCGGCAATGAATTCCACAGGCCCACCACTCTCTGAGTGAAGAAATGTCTCCGCATTTCTGTTCTGAATTGACCCCCTCTAATTCTAAGGCTGTGTCCACGGGTCCTAGTCTCCTCGCCTAACGGAAACAATTTCCTAGCGCCCACCCTTTCCAAGCCATGTACGTTTCTATTAAGTCACCCCTTAATCTTCCTGCCTCAGGTCAGGCCCTAGATTGAGTGAAATGGTGGTAGTTGCCCCAAGGAGGGGTCAAGTTTCCTGTCAGTGAGCTAGCTTTGGGATCCAGTTTACGTTCCGTCTTGTCTTGTACGAGAGAGAGAGAGAGAGAGAGAGAGAGGAGGCTGGGTCATTACGTATTCAGGGCTGAGATAGACGGATTTTTAACCAGGAAGGCAATCAAGGGGAAAGGGGGAAGTGGAATTGAGGGATATCAGATTAACCATGATCTTGTTGACTTATCAGCTGAGTGGAGGTCCAATGACACTCCTTAATCTTCTGTAAACACTGCGATCCCTCTGCATCACCCTCTCACATTCTGCATCCTCCATCCTCCACATCAGAGACAGAAACCCTTGCCCCTGGCTCAGTGACCAATTGACCTCTACATCATCGTTTCCCTATTCGAGGATTAATCCAGTATCTAGAGAGTGTTTACTTGTCTCTGTAACCTTTCACCCCTGCACTCAGAACTCTGAGGAGTTGGTGGAAGATAATGTGACAGGACTCTGGTTATGGAGAGTCACGGAGTAAAACAGCATGGAAACAGACTCTTCAGCCCAACTCACCCTGACTCAGTTACACAAACTAAACTGGTCCCATTTAACCTGCATTTCGCCCATACCCCTCCAAACCCTTCCTATTCATATACCCATCCAGATGCCTCTTAAATGTTGCAATTGTACCAGCCTCCACCACTTGCTCTGGCAGCTCATTCCATACACGTACCACCCTGTGTGTGAAAAAGCTGCCCCTTAGGTCTCTTTTATTATCTTTCCCCTCTCACCCTAAACCTTTGCCCTCTAGCTTTGGACGTCTACACCCTGGGGAAAAATACCTTTGCTATTCACCTTATTCATGCCCCCCATGATTTTATAAACCTCTATGGGGTCACCCCTCAGCCTCTGACGCTCCAGTGACAAAAGTCCCAGCCTTTCTTTATGACTCAGACTTGTTAACATCCTGATAAATCTTTTCTGAACTCTCTCCAACTTAATAATATGCTTCTTATCGCATCATGACAGATGGTGACATTTGAATCCAATAAAATTCCAGAGGTTGTTCGAATGACAACCATGAAACCACTCTCAATTGTTGCTAAAAACCTTTCCAATTCTCAAATATCTTTTCAGGAAGGTAACCTGCTCTTCTCGACCTGGTCTGGTCCAAATATAACTTCCTCTGAAACTGCCGAGAGCACCAACTCGGGGTGGGCAACCGTCCTGGCCCTGACAGTGTCACCCACGAATTTATTTAAGGCATGTTGTCCTTATCTCTGGCACACAATGCACACTCTTGGTTCAGCCAAACTCCAACAGCTTGATCACTGATACTGGCTGGCAGTTTTTTGATTTGACTTGATTTATTTATTGTCACGTGTATCGTGTCACAGTTGTGTTGTGATGCCACTCACTGGCGGCCATCTTAAAACACAGAAAAACAACCAAAACATTGACGATAAAGGCAGAAAAATGGAGAAATAAAGCAAGTGTTCAAATTTACAGTCCTTCTTGTTAAGGGTGCCACCATAGGTTCCCTCCGTTGTCACCTCACTTTGGTGCCATCTTGCCTCCAATCCTACTCCCACCACCATGACCTCCCCCAACAGTGGACCTCATTGATGCAGACACAGCTGATGGTGCTGGATTTTGTACTGTGCCAAAACCTCACCTCCACCACCACGGCAATGAATACATGCTGCCAGGGCCTACTCCAGTCCGCAATAGACCCACTCCAGTCTGCACTAGGCCGACTCCAGTCTGCACTAGACCCACTCCAGTCTGCGCTAAGCCCACTCCAGTCTGCACTAGACCCACTCCAGTCTGCACTAGACCCACTCCAGTCTGTGCTGGGCCCATTCCAGTCTGTGCTGGGCCCATTCCAGTCTGTGCTGGGCCTACTCCAGACTGTGCTAGGCCTACTCCAGTCTGCATTAGACCCACTTCAGTCTGCGCTAGTCCCACTCCAGTCTGAACTAGACCCACTCCAGTCTGCGCTAGGCCCACTCCAGTCTGCGCTAGGCCCACTCCAGTCTGTGCTAGACCCACTCCAGTCTGAACTAGACCCACTCCAGTCTGAACTAGACCCACTCCAGTCTGCGCTAGGCCCACTCCAGTCTGTGCTAGACCCACTCCAGTCTGCACTAGGCCCACTCCATTCTGCGCTAGACCCACTCCAGTCTGCACAAGGCCCACTCCAGTCTGCACTAGGCCCACTCCATTCTGCGCTAGACCCACTCCAGTCTGCACTAGGCTGACTCCAGTCTGCACAAGACCCACTCCAGTCTGTGCTAGGCCCACTCCATTCTGCGCTAGGCCCTCTCCAGTCTGTGCTAGACCCACTCCAGTCTGCACTAGGCCCACTCCAGTCTGTGCTGGGCCCATTCCAGACTGTGCTGGGCCCATTCCAGACTGTGCTGGGCCCTCTCCAGTCTGTGCTGGGCCCACTCCAGTCTGGAATGGGCCTACTCCAGTCTGTGCTGGGCCTACTCCAGTCTATGCTGGGGCCACTCCAGACTGTGCTGGGCCTACTCCAGTCCGTGCTGGGCCTACTCCAGTCCGTGCTGGGCCCACTCCAGTCTGTGCTGGGCCCACTCCAGTCTGTGCGAGACCCACTCCAGTCTGCACTAGACCCACTCCAGTCTGCACTAGGCCCACTCCAGTCTGCACTAGACCCACTCCAGTCTGCACTAGACCCACTCCAGTCTGCACTAGGCCCACTCCAGTCTGCGCGAGACCCACTCCAGTCTGCGCTAGACCCACTCCAGTCTGCACTCTGCCCACTCCAGTCTGCGCTAGACCCACTCCAGTCTGCACTAGACCCACTCCAGTCTGCACTAGACCCACTCCAGTCTGCGCTAGGCCCACTCCAGTCTGTGCTGGGCCTACTCCAGTCTGCACTAGGCCCACTCCAGTCTGCACTAGACCCACTCCAGTCTGCGCTAGGCCCACTCCAGTCTGTGCTAGGCCCACTCCAGTCTGTGCTAGGCCCACTCCAGTCTGTGCTGGGCCCACTCCAGTCTGCACTAGGCCCACTCCAGTCTGCGCAAGACCCACTCCAGTCTGCACTAGACCCACTCCAGTCTGCGCTAGGCCCACTCCAGTCTCCGCTAGACCCACTCCAGTCTGTGCTGGGCCCACTCCAGTCTGCACTAGGCCCACTCCAGTCTGCGCTAGACCCACTCCAGTCTGCACTAGACCCACTCCAGTCTGCGCTAGGCCCACTCCAGTCTGCGCTAGGCCCACTCCAGTCTGCACTAGACCCACTCCAGTCTGCGCTGGGCCCACTCCAGTCTGCACTAGGCCCACTCCAGTCTGCGCTAGACCCACTCCAGTCTGTGCTGGGCCCACTCCAGTCTGTGTTGGTCCTACCTAGCCTAGATGCTGTCGCTAGTACCGAGTGCTTTACCTGGAGGTAAGTAAAATAAAACTGGGAGAAAAAAACCCAAGAAAAGTGGAAAAAGAAAGAAAAGAAATTAAAAGAAAAGCTGTCAGAGCAGACGAGCCCTTTGCTCAGAACCCCCACTCCGCTGCTCTCTGACCTGAAGTGTTTTGGAGTGTCACATCTCTCAACCCCTGGGCACCTTTACTTTTTTCTGGAGTTTCTGATTTTGCTGATGACGTTTCTCCTGATTACTCTGGACGAGACCAGAACAAGACCTGTTCTATTCCCTCCAGCGAGCACTCAAAATGGTGCATTTCAGGTGCACCATGGGATGCGAGGGACCATAATGACAGTTATTCCTCATCTTCCCTCAGGCAGCATGGTGTTCAATCCTCCAATTCGACAGCACGTGCTTGATTGATTAAGCCCTGAGGGTGGGCCCTGAGGAGGTTAACACTGACACTGGAGTGGGAATGTTCCGGAAAGTTGGACAGCACCAACAGTTTGGTAGTGGGCACTGCAGGTCCTGCAACTCATCCCAACGCAAAGGCCCCAATGGATTCTGAATCCAAGAAAGACAGGGGAGGGTGTGGAGTGTGGGGTGTGGGGTGTGGGGTGGGGGTTGGATGGGGCAGCCTTAGACCATATTAGGAACAGACTCGGGCAACTGGGGGAGTTGACACCAGGAAGGTCACTCCTGAAGACAGTGCCCTCTTTCTTTTTTTTAAAGAACTAACAATAAACAAGGCCTGATCCGTAACCCAGGAGGCCCAGGTTCAAGCCCCACCTACCCAGAGCAATGTGTCATAAAACTCTCTGAACACTTCAGTAGAATGTGTCCAAAGTTAGGCCATTCTGCCCACTCCTGCTTGCATTTCAATGCCAACGGATAATGCCAATGTCTTCATCATTCCCGATGAAGGGCTCATGCTCGAAATGTCGATTCTCCTCCCCCTTAGGGCTGAGAGATAAATGGGAGGGGGGTGGGGTTTGGGGGAAGGTAGCTGAGAGTGTGATAGGTGGATGGAGGTGGGGGGGTAATGGTGGTAGGTCAGAGAGGAGGGTGGAGCAGATAGAGATAAGGTTGGGGGGGGTGGGGAAATGCGAAACCTGGTGAAATCCACATTGACCCCGTGTGATTGGAAGGTCCCAAGGTGGAGGATGAGGCGTTCTTCCTCCAGGCGTCGGGTGGTTAGGGTTTGGTGGTGGAGGAGGCCAAGGACTTGCATGTCCTTTGTGGAGAGGGAGGGACAGTTGAAGTGTTCAGGGCAGTGGGGAGGTTTGGTGTGTGGTTCCCTGAAACATTCTGCAAGTTGGCATCCTGTCTCCACGATGTAGAGAAGATCACAACGAGAGCAACAGACACTGTCGGAGGTGTTTGGAAGTGCAAGAAAATCTCTACTGGATATGGAAGGATCAATTGGGGTCTTCATTGTCCCCCACTTTCATCGCGTCTCCAGCTAGCTTCCCCCCGCCCCAGTCCCACCCCCTCCCATTTATCTCTCAGCCCCCTTGGGCCACCCCCTCTTTTCTGATGGAGGGCTTATACCTGAAATGTCGACTCTCCTGCCCCGGCTGCCTGACCTGCTGTACTTTTCCAGGACCATACTCTCCGACATTTCTTCAGCCAGAGGGTGGTGGGCCTGTGGAATTCATTGCCACGGAGTGCAGTGGAGGCCGGAATGCTAAACGTCTTCAAGGCCGAGGTTGATAGATTCTTGTTGTCTCGAGGAATTAAGGGCTACGGGGAGAATGCGGGTAAGTGGAGTTGAAATGCCCATCAGCCATGATTGAATGGCAGAGTGGACTCGATGGGCCGAATGGCCTTACTTCCATTCCTATGTCTTATGGTCTTATGGACTCTGACTCTCCAGCATCTGCAGTCCCTCACTTTCTCCCTGCGAGATCAGTAGAGCCCACTTGGCCCACTGTGGGGGTAGAAATACCTCCTTCCCAGAGCAGGACCCTGTCTTGAGCAGGACCTAGTTTATTACAGGTTGCCAACTGAGTACGGGTTACGTCGACATGACAAACATTGTCACAGAGACTTAAAGTGGGACAAGGTGGAAGGGCAAGGGTCGCACCCCTTTGAGCTAAACTGCTCAGCCTCTCAGCTCCATCCACAATCTCCCGAGTGGTTGTTAACCCTTTCAGATCTGTGCCTGGCCCCAATAATCATCGTGATTTGGCCAAATCCCCCAGGAGAAAGCCCAGGCAAGGTTCCGAAGAGGAGTCAGACCTGAAGTGTCTTCGACGTCTGCTCCAAGATGGTGGCTGAGTTGGGTTGCTAAGAGGGAGCTTGTCCGTATCTCTCCTTTTTGCGTGTTTTTTTCCTCCCCATTTCCCTCAAACTCGATGGATTCCGAGCCCCAAGGGTGAAGTTTCCAACTGGAGGACTGTAATGGAGTCATAGAAATGTCCAGCACGGAAACAGACCCTTCGGTCCAACCCGTCCATGCCGACCCAGATATCCTTCGACTGATCGAGTCCCGTGAGCCAGCACTTCCAGCTCAGTGAGCAAACTTCCATCCAAAACCTCAACCCTGGCTACAAATCTTCTCAAAACTCGCTAACGTCCTTGTAAATCTTGTCTGAACCCATTCACAGCATCTTTCAGATAGGAAGGAGATCAGAATTGCACGCGATATTCCAACAGCGGCCTAACCAATGTCCTGTGCAGTGTCCCAACGTTTCCTTCTATTTCCTCATTTTTCTCATTTAGACCCGGTACCTTTGTCGCTGCGATGTTGCTGGTGAATGGTGAGCTGGTGAACGGTTCAGTGCTCGGCCTGTAACCCCGGACATGAGCACACATGACAACGAAACCCAAGTCTAATTCCATCTCCGTTTCCGCCTTCACAGACACTGATGAGTTTCTCCAGCGTTCGCCGTTTTTGCTTCAGCTCTCCAGCGTCTGCTGTATTTTGCCTTTCTTTTTGGAGGTATCTTCTCCCCTGTGTCCCAGTGAAGAGGGTCTGGCTGTTCATTGTCGGGTGTTTACCGAAAGGGAGCAGGTCTCAGTTCAATCCCGGATTGGGCAGGGGTGGGGGGGCGTCAGGACAAGGAAATATCGATCAGGATGTTGTCAGGAATGGAGGGTTTGAGTTATAAGGACCATTTGGAACGGCTGGGGCTGCTTTTCCTGGAGCAGAGGGGTTTGAAGGGTGACCTTATAGAGGTTTACAAAATCACAAGGGGTACAGATCAGGTGAATAGTAGATATCCTTTCCCCACGGTGGGGGATTTCAAAACTCAGGGGCACATTTTTAAGGCAAGAGATTTTACACAGAGGGTGGTTCATGTTTGGACTGAGCGTCCAGAGGAAGTGATGAATGTAGGTACAGTTTAAAAGATATTTGGATAAGCAGATGAACAGGAAAGGTTGAGAGGAATATGGACCAAGCACAGGTAGGTGGGACGAGGTAAAAACGAGGACTGCATATGCTGGAAAGCCGAGTCTGGATTAGAGTGGTGCTGGAAAAGCACAGCAGGTCAGGCAGCATCTGAGGAGCAGGAAAATCGACATTTTAGGCTAGAGCCCTTCATCAGGAATAGAGGCAGGAAGCCTCCAGAGTTGAGAGATAAATTGGGGGGGGGGGAATGGAGGTGGGGAGAAAGTAGCATAGAGTACAATAGGTGGAAGGGGGTGGGGATGGAGGTGGAGTGGATAGGTGGGAAGGATGATAGGCAGGTAGGACAGGTCATGGGGACAGTGCTGAGCTGGAAGGTTGGAACTGGGGTGAGGTGGGGGAAAGGGAAATGAGGAAACTGTTGAAGCCCACATTGATGCCCTGGGGTTGAAGTGTTCCGAGGCGGAAGATGAGGTGTTCTTCCTCCAGGTGTCTGGTGGTGAGGGAGCGGCGGTGAAGGAGGCCCAGGACCTCCATGTCCTCGGCAGAGTGGGAGGGGGAGTTGAAATGTTGGGCAACAGGGCTGTGTGGTTGGTTGGTGCGGATGTCCCGGAGATGTTCCCTAAATCGCTCTGCTAGGAGGCGCCCAGTCTCCCCAATGTAGAGAGACTGCATCAGGAGCAACGGATACAATAAATGATATTGGTGGATGTGCAGGTAAAACTTTGATGGATGTGGAAGGTTCCTTTAGGGCCTTGGATAGAGGTGAGGGAGGAGGTGTGGGCACAGGTTTTACAGTTCCTGCGGTGGCAGGGGAAAGTGCCAGGATGGGAGGGTGGGTTGTTCGGGGGGCGTGGACCTGACCAGGTAGTCACGGGGGGAACAGTCTTTGCGGAAGGCGGAAAAGGAGGGGAGGGAAATATATCCCTGGTGGTGGGGTCTTTTTGGAGGTGGCGGAAATGTCGGCGGATGATTTGGTTTATGCGAAGGTTGGTAGGGTGGAGGGTGAGCACCAAGAGGGGTTCTGTCCTTGTTACGGTTGGAGGGGTGGGGTCTGAGGGCGGAGGTGCGGGATGTGGACAAGATGCGTTGGAGGGTATCTTTAACCACGTGGGAAGGGAAATTGCGGTCTCTGAAGAAGGAGGCCATCTGGTGTGTTCTATGGTGGAACTGGTCCTCCTGGGAACAGACACAACGCTGTGTGATCCTATGTCTCTATATAAAATTGTGATTAGAGCCAAGCTGTTCAGAAATGTGGTTAGGATAATATCTTCACGTGGTTAAATCTTTCTACAATATTTGAAGTGTTGACAGCAGGACCCAGCTCTCTGACAGAGCTCCTCGGTTCTGAGGCTCCGATGTCCCTGTGTGCTGCGACTGAGTGTGGACATCTCTCCAACCCTTTCACATCCCACACCTCTACCCTCACAGCTCGGGCATGGTGCCAGCCACCTCACTCACAGCCCGGGACAATTCTCAGGGAAGAAAGTCCAGGAAGACCCTCAAACACAATCTGTCACTATATTTTGTTGCCAACACAGAAGTTGCTGGAAAAGTTCACCAGGTCGGGCTGCAACTGCAGAGGGAAGTCACAGCTACCTTCTCAGGTAATGTTAACTCTGACCTCTCTCCATCGGTGCAGAGCTTTTCAACAGGCAATAGACAATAGGTGCAGGAGTAGGCCATTCAGCCCTTCAAGCCTGCACCGCCATTCAATGTGATCATGGCTGATCATTCCTAATCCGTATCCTGTTCCTGCCTTATCTCCATAACCCTTGATTCCACTATCGTTGAGAGCTCTATCCAACTCTTTCTTAAATTAATCCAGAGACTGGGCCTCCACTGCCCTCTGGGGCAGAGCATTCCACACAGCCACCACTCTCTGGGTGAAGAAGTTTCTCCTCATCTCTGTCCTAAATGGTCTACCCCGTATTTTCCACAAATTCCTGTTTGTGTTTCTGATTTCCAGAATCCGCAGTTCTTCCCATTTGTATTTACGATATTTTGATGACTCTTTGTAAAATAAAAGGATATCGTGATCCGGTGACTGAAGGGAAGTGAGGGACTGCAGATGCTGGAGATCCGAGTGGAGAGGGCATCGCTGGAAACGCACAGCAGGTCAGGCAGCATCGATGTTTCGGGCAGAAGGAATGTGGCAAGGTTTGGGAGGGGGGACGTGTGGGGGAAGGGGGCTGAGAGATAAATGGGAGGGGGTGGGCTGGGGTGGGGGGAGGCAGATGGAAAGGTGATAGGTGGATGCAGGCGAGGGGTGATGGTGATAGGTCAGAGGGCATGGTGGAGTGGCTAGGTGGGAAGGAAGATGGACAGGAAGGACAGTTCAAGAGGGTAGTGCCGGGTTGGATCTGGGATAAGGTGGGGGTGAGGGGAAAATCTCTGTCGGATGTGGAAGAACACCTTCCCCCCCAACCCCCAGCCACATCCAACCCTCGATTTATCTCTCAGCCCCCTTCCCAGACCCCAACGTTCAGATGAAGAGCTTATGCCCAAAACATCGATTCTCCTGCTCCTCGGATGCTGCCTAACCTGCTGCGCTTTTCCAGCACCACACTCTCGACTCCTTCTCCTTCACTGTCATCTGTTTATTATGATGACACTTGTTTAGGTCATTACACAGAACAGCCACATCGAGGTGGTATTGCTCCACGTAATGGTTCAACTGAACCAATAAGCAGAAACACTACACAATGGTTTCGTTTGCAAAACGTGACAGATATTAATTTAGAATGAAATATCTCTGTCTGTGACTACTGTGAGTAATCCTCTCAAACGTATAAAGACTAACTCAGAGATCTGAGTCCTGAATGCAGGCCGTCAGACCAGTGAGATACTAAGGGAGGGTCAGTGCTGAGGGAGTGCCACACTGTCGGAGGGTCAGTGCTGAGGGAGTGCTGCACTGTCAGAGGGTCAGTGCTGAGGAAGCCCCGCACTGTCAGAGGGTCAGTGCTGAGGGAGTGCTGCACTGTCAGAAGGTCAATGCTGAGGGAGTTCCGCACTGTCGGAGGGTCAGTGCTGAGGGAGTGCTGCACTGTCAGAGGGTCAGTGCTGAGGGAGTGCCACACTGTCAGGGGGTCAGCGCTTAGGGAGCCCCACTCTGTCGGAGTGTCTGTACTGAGGGAGTGCTGCATTGTCAGAGGGTCAGTGCTGAGGGAGTGCTGCATTGTCAGAGGGTCAGTACTGAGGGAGTGCCACACTATCAGAGGGTCAGTACTGAGGGAGTGCCACACTATCAGAGGGTCAGTATTGATGGATTGCCACACTGTCAGAGGGTACGCTGAGGGAGTGCCACACTGTCAGGGGGTCAGCGCTGAGGGAGTGGGCACTGTCATGGGCTCTGTGCTGAGGGAGTGCCACACTGTCAGAGCGTCAGTGCTGAGGGATTGCCCCACTGTCAGAGGGTCAGTACTGAGGGAGTGCCACACTGGCGGAGGGTCAGTGCTGAGGGAGTGTGCACTGCCAATCCATCAGCTCTCAGCGGGGTCAGTGTTAGATTTTTCCCTTGAATTGATATTTCTTGTGACTTGGCATAATGAGTTTAAAATGAATTGCTTTGACCAACTATGTCTCTTTGCAGCAATGCTTGGAATCTGTGTTCCCAAATGGTGATTTGTGTTATCGCACTAACTGTTGGATTGTGAGGGGTGGGGGGGTATTGACAAGCTGCTTATAAAGTGCATATACCCATACCTGGGGCTAGGGGATAGGGGTGATATAAGGATCAGACACCCCCTATAAATACAGAGGAAGACTGTCATCTCTGAGGGTGTTGGTGGGAATTCTTGAGCTGACATAGCTGCGCCATTGAGTAGATTCGAGGCTGAATTGGGTATTTCATTGACGGAGGAGTCAATATTGAGTACAGGGATTGGGACGCCATGTTGTGGTGGTACCTGAGATTGGCGATGCCTCTCCTGGAGTATTGTGTATTGTTCTGTTCTCCCAGTTAGAGTCAGAATATTTGTCAAGCTGGAGAGGGTTCAGAAGAGATTTCCCAGGATGTTGCTGGGGATGGAGGTTTTGAGCTATGAGGAGAGTCTGGATAAGGGCTGGAATTTCTGTCACTGGAATGTTAGAGATTGAGCGGTGACCTTAAGGAGGTTTATAAAACCATGAGGCGTGTAGATAAGGTGAATGGCAGCTGTCTTTTCCCAAAGGTGGGGGGCTCCAAGAGTACGGGCAGGTGAGAGAGAAAGATCTTGAAAAGTATTGAGGGGCAGTTTTGTTTTCCATGGAGTGGTTCGTGTCTGGAATGAACTTCCAGAGGATGTGGGTGGATGTGGGTACGAGTAAAGGACATTTGGATTGGTGCATGAATAGGAATTGTTTGGAGGGATATGGGCCAAGCACATGCAGGTGGGGACTAGTTTAGTTTGGGATTATGGTCTGCACGGACCAGTTGACCGAAGGGTCTGTTTCCGTGCTGTGTGCCTCTATGACTCATGGGTTATTGGGGCTGGAAGGTTCAATGAGAGAGTGGAGTTAAGGCCACAACAAGGCAGCACTGTCATGGTGGCCTCCTCCTTATGTTCTTGCAGCTCTCCTTCTCAAAGTCTGATCCATCTCGAATCAAGATGTTGTGATTATGAGATGGTACAAGATGAGAGACTTTACAAACAATCCAGGTCTCTTTCAATATATCATTTCAATTACATCACACTGTAAACTTTTGCTGTAAATTCAGTCTTCCGATCTTATACTCCACCAATCACCTGCTGAAGGAGCGTCGCTCCGAAAGCGAGTGCTTCCAATTAAACCTATTGGACTATAACCTGGTGTTGTGTGATTTTTAACTTTGCACACCAAAGTCCAACACCGGCTCCTCCCAATTGCGGTTATCCAGGTGAAATGTGGATGAGGTATCGCAATATTGACAAAGACAACAGGAGAAGACTCTTTGAAAACATTCAACATCATCATGGCTGGTCATCCAACTCAGTCCCCTGCTCCCACTTCCTCTCCCGTACCCTTTGCCTCCTTTCATCCTCAGAACTATATCTAACTCCTGCTCAAAAACATTTGGCATTTTCACCTCAAGCATCTCCTCGGGCAGAGCATTCTGCTTTTGAAGTTGATATTCGTTGATCCATCCTCAACCCAGAGGAGGGTGGGCGGGCTGGTGTCTGACAATCGAGTTGTTTTCCCAGCTGCCTCACTGGGGCTGGAGTCAGATGAGGTACGGAGTCACACGGAATGGAAACAGACCCGCCACTCCAACCAGCCCATACTCCCAAACTGAACTTGTCCCACCTGCCTGCTCCTCGCCCATATCCCTCCATACCTTCCCTAGTCACATACTTATCCAAACGTCTTTTCCTTGTGGAATATAGGCATCCTCAGCTAGGTCAACATTCACTGCCCCTGAAGCAACTGACTCACTCAGGGAATCAGCGCCTGGAGTCACGTAGGGAGAACAGCAGACTTCCATCCGCAAAGGATCTGAGGGAATTGGATAAGTCTTCCCAATGATTTATGGGGTTTATTTATCCGGTAAGTTAAAATTCCGTAGCGGTGGTGGGATTTGAACCTGCGACCTCAGCCTGAGCCCAGTGACATAGCCACTACACCACTGCCTCCCATCTCCCTTACCATCCCGTACATACATATCTCCAAGTTACAACACACTACTCTCGGTCAGCGTTAACCATCACACCATCTCCCAGTCTTCACCATCTTCAGCCATCCTAGTCCCCATTCTGTTGTCTCTCAGGCACCCGAACAATCACGTCTCAAATGGCGGCAGATTGTTCCGGAAGTGAGGCCAGTCTCTGGGTGAGCTCATATCTCTGACCGCCTGGTTATATTGAGTCAGGTTTCTCGTTTTACGAACCATCGTAAGTCGTGTTTATTGCGCCTTTGTGTTCATTTTCTCAAGTGCCCATCCATAAGTGATCAGGTTCCAAATCACTGAAACTATGCAAAGGCCATTCAGCCCCTCAAGACCATCTCAGAAAGATCCGAGTTATCCCATTGGCTCTTCCCCCCCATCCCCAGCAATTTCCTTCCAGTGGAAGTATTTATGTCCTTGCCTTTGAAATGTTGCTGTAAAATAATGCTGCTGGATTGGAACTCAGTGATCTTAGTTTTCCCTGTGCAGATCATTCACACTGAACAGGCAGCAATGTGTTTGCCGAGATGTTCCGAACCCTCCTATGTGGGTGTGATTTACCCCAGTGGTGGTTCAGGTCTGAATTGATTGATTACTGGACGCCTGTATCTTGTAACAAAATACAGTGCAAGCGTTGTATAGTGCCACCACTCTCCGCACCATCTTAAGACACAGAAAAATAAATCTAAACAAAGAATATAAAGGCAGAAAAATGAGGAAATAAAGAATAAAGACTGCAGTGATTGGGAAATTCTGGATTAATTCTCTCTTCTGATACTTTCATTATATCACCAATCATACCTGTTACTCTCTCTCTCTCTGTCCTTCAGTCTTTTCTCTCTGTCCTCCTGCTGTCTCTCTGATTTTCTCCACCTCCATCTCTTCTCTCCCTCTCTCTGTCTTGCCCCTGTGTGTTTCTCCCTATTTCTCTCTGTCTGTGAGTCTGTCTATCTTTCTGTCTGTCCCTTTCTCTGTCCAATTCTCTCTCTGTTTCCCCCTGTCTTGCTCTCAGTCCCTGTTTGTTTCTCTCTTTCTCTCTCTGCCTCTGTCTCTGTCTCTTCCTGTCTTTCCTTTTCTCTGAGTCTGATTCCTTCTCTCTCTTGCTGTTTCTATCTCTGTCTCACTCTCTCTTTCTGTCTCGCCGTCTCTTCCTCTGTCTGTCTGTCTACCTCTCTCTCTCTCTTTCTCTCTCTGTCTGTCTATCTCTATCTCTCTCTCTCTCTCTCTCTCTCTGTCTCTTCCTCTGTCTTGTTGTGTCTCTCCCTTTCTCTGTCAGTCTATGTCTCTCTCTCTTTTTCTGTCTCTGTCTCTCCTGTTCTGTGTGTTTCTTTTTTTCTCTCTGTCTCTCTCTCTCCCTCTCTGTCTCTCTCTTTGCCATTCTCTCTCTCTATCTCTCCCTCTGTCTCTGTATGTCTCTGTCTCTCTCTCTCTCTCTCTCTGTGTCTCCCTCTGTCTCTCTCCCTCTGTCTCCCTCTCTCCCTCTCTCTCTCTCTGGCTCTGTCTGTCTCTGTCTCTCTCTCTCTCTCTCCCTGTCTCCCACTGTATCTCTGTCTCTGTCTGTCTGTCTGTCTCTCCCTCTGTCTGTCTCTCTCTCTCTGTCTGTCACTGTCTGTCTGTCGCTCTCTCTCCCTCTGTCTCTGTCTCTCTCTCTCTCCCTCTGTTTCTGTCTGTCTGTCTCTCTCTCCCTCTGTCTATGTGTCTCTGTCTCTCTCTCAATCTCTCTCTCCCTCTGTCTCTTTCTGTCTGTCTGTCTCTCTCTATGTCTCTGTCTCTCTCTCTCTCTCTGTCTCTCTCTCCCTCTGTCTCTATCTCTTTCTGTCAGTCTGTCTCTCTCTCTCTATCTGTCTCTCTGTCTCTCTCTCTCTCTCTCCCCCTCTGTCTCTCTCTCTCTCCCCCTCTGTCTCTCTCTCTCTATCTCTCCCTCTGTCTCTCTCTCTCTCCCTCTGTCTCTGTCTGTCTCTCTCTCTCTCTGTTGGTCTCTCCTGTCAGAGCGGTATTGTGGAGGCTGTTGAACCAGCGATGTGCTCTCAGGCAGAGTGCAGCTTGATGATTTGATGATGGATTGGCAGCATTGACTATGCCGGACAATGGAAATGATGCATTGTCTTTATGCATGGGGGAGAGTTCTGTGTCGAACTGTTCCACTTGGATCAGTAATTCGGAACAATGGGAGCAGGAAGGAGGTTGGCTGTGTGGTGTTCGGATTCGGAGTGAGACTGCTGGGGCAGCGTGCTGCTCGCAGTCAGTAATGCAGCTCAGGACGCAGTGTTGGGATGCAGCCAGGGTCTGCTGCAGACACAGAAATGTCAGCCAGACTGCCCAGCCCATCCAGTAGGAGGCGGCAGCAAGATCCTGTTGGCCAACGTACAAGCGCCAATGGGATCTGAAAGGATTCTCCTCATGCCTGAAGATTACAGGTCATTCTGCTATCACGCACATTTCATTCGTGCAATTTTGCTGTAACATGATTGACAATTTGGGGACATTATTTCTGAAGCTCAAACGTTTCAAGCATGTCATGTCGTCATAGAGATGTACAGCACGGAAACAGACCCTTCGGTCCAACCCGTCTATGCCGACCAGATATCCCAACCCAATCTAGTCCCACCTGCCGGCACCCGGACCATATCCCTCCAAACCCTTCCTATTTTTATACCCATCCATGTTGTAATTGTACCAGCCTCCACCACTTCCTCTGGCAGCTCATTCCATACACGTACCCCACGTTGTGTGAAAAAGTTGCCCCTTAGGTCTCTTTTATATCTTTCCCCTCTCACCCTAAACCTACGTCCTCTAGTTCTGGACTCCCCGACCCCAGGGAAAAGACTTTGTCTATTTATCCTATCCATGCCCATCATAATTTTACAAACCTCTATAAGGTCACCCCTCAGCCTCCGACACTCCAGGGAAAACAGCCCCAGCCTGTTCAGCCTCTCCCTGTAGCTCAAATCCTCCAACCCTGGCAACAGCCTTGTAAATCTTTTCTGAACCCTTTTAAGTTTCACAACATCTTTTTGATAGGAAGGAGACAAGATTTTCACTCAGTATTCCAACAGTGGCTGCAACATGACCTCCCAGCTCCTGTACTCAATACTATATTGGTTATAATGCGATAAAGGCCCCATTAGTGTAAATGATGCTGCTATTAAATCATTTTCTTATAACATGGGTTGCATGAGAACAGAACTACAGTGTTTTAGCAGAACCGCCTGTACCTCAACTTCTTGACAACCA
Organism: Hemiscyllium ocellatum; assembly: GCF_020745735.1. Taxonomy (NCBI): domain Eukaryota; kingdom Metazoa; phylum Chordata; class Chondrichthyes; order Orectolobiformes; family Hemiscylliidae; genus Hemiscyllium; species Hemiscyllium ocellatum. Next base: position 53,380,571 of record NC_083424.1, read on the forward strand.
ACTGAATTTGTTTGGATTCAGCCCTTCCAAAGTCCCATTTTATAAAATATCCTCCATTCCTGTCGGCCGGAATTCTATCCAGGATTGTGGCTTATTCTTCAGCTCAATCTTCACCCATTGAAAGGCTTTGCAAGTGATTCGAGTCGGGCCTAACCTTCACCCATCTGACGCCGAAATACGCATCCAGCAGATGCAAGTCAACAATGCCCTGCATTTATGTAGTGCCTACAATGTTGCTAAAATATCCCCAAGGTACTTCACAGGGCATTATCGAAATCCACCCCCCCCCAACCACCCAAAGCCACACAAAGGACAGACGCTGAAAGATTGTCCAAGGAGGCAGTCTTTGATGAGGGAGGAAAGAGAGATGGCAAGTTTTAGGGAGGGAATTCCCGAGTTTGGGATCTGGGTAGCTGAAGCCACAGCTGTTAAACCCGTACATTACCTCGGAGATGGCAGAATGAAGGAGGCACAGAGATCTGGGAGGTGTGGGAGGAGCAGGGTGACTAGAATTGTGTGCAGCACACCGAATTCTAGAAAGTTCCTCCAATTGACTTTTGGGATATGGCCGAGCCATTGTATCGCAATCTCCATGTCAGACTCCATTCCTGAGCTACTGACTCTCTCTCTCTCTCTCTCTCCCTGGCAATGAACAATATCAGTCTATAACCTTTGACCCCAAAACCACATCCTTGTGCAGTCACTGGGACAATCTCGTTCCACCTCTGTCTGATGTCACCCCAATCTCAGGCCATCTGCAGCTGAAACCTGCACTAACGCCTTGGTCACCTCTGACTATGTCTTTGCCAACACACTCCTGATTGGTGTCCAACATTTTACCCTTGACATAACACAACACACTCCTAATGGATTTTGTCTCACATCATGTCCCATTCTCCCGCTGCCCTGAGCTCGCTGACATACGCTGACTCCCTGATCATGGCTGTTCAGATTTAGAAATTGACACCCACGATTTGAATTCCCTCGATGACCTCGCTTCTCCCCATCTCTGTGACCTCCTTCTGCCCACAACCCTCTGAGACATGACTCCTCTGATCCTCGCCTCTGGTAAATCCCCAATTTTAATCCCTCCACCCTTGGAGACTGAGCTTTTCATGGCTGAGACCCCAGGCTTGGAATTTGACCCCTTGGCCTCTCTATTTCTCCACACTTTCACCATCAGTTTCCACCCTCAAGGTAGGCCTCAAGCCTCCCTGAGGCATTAAATCTGCTTTGTCGGTGTTATGTGGAAGACTGTACTCATGAATCGTCCCCACCACAACAAGGGTGGAGCTTAAACCTCCAAACATCTGACACTCATGCAACAATTTTTTTCTGAATACCTAATGCAAACCTCTCAATCTCGTTACTGACCCCCAACATTCCTTTCTCCAGATCTTCAATATCTCTTTGCTCCCTGGTCTCAGGCCTTGCTCCTGTTTAAAGAGAGCTCTGACTTTCTCTCTGTCTTTCCAAACAGAGATAATCGTTTCAATACCATTGCACAATCAAAACATTTCATTATTTTAAACATTCTTTTAAAGTATTGCCCAACCTCAAGAGAAAACCTGGCAGAGGAACCTCTCATGCTCAGGTTGACACGGTAGTTAGCACTGCTGCCTCACAGCACCAGGGACCTGGGTTCAATTCCAGCCTCAGGTAACTATCTGTGTGGTGTTTGCACATTCTCCCAGTGTCTGCATAGGTTCCCTCTGGGTGTTCTGTTTTCTACCCATAATCCAAAGATGTGCAGTTGAGGTGAATTACCGATACCAAATTGTTTAGGGATGTGGAGGTTAGGTGCAGGAGTAAATGTAGGGGGAGGGCTCTGGGTGGGTTACTCTTTGGAGGGTCGATGAGGTTCTGTTGGGCTAAATGGCCCATTTCCACGGTCTGGGGATTCTATTCTCCAACTTAACCCTCAAAGCCCCAGGATTCATTCTGGTGAGGTGTTGCAGCGGGTGCTGTCACTGCCTCTGAGCCAGAGGTACCAAGTTCAGGTTCAAACCTTGTGATCCAATGAAGGAAGGTGTGGCCCAACTTGTCAATTGTCAATCCTGAGGGACGTGACAGTTTCCTGATTATCAGGAACTTAGAACTACTCCTGACGTTTGATGAGGCAGCTGGGTGCAAGATTTTCTCCACTTCCAGGTGAGTTAGGATTATCGGGTATGAACACAAAACAGACACTAACAGATCAAACTGAGAATTCAACAGGAGTCTCTTCCAGAGGGAGTGCTGATGAAATGGGGATTGTTGAAGGTGATGTGTATTGAGAGGAAGGCTAGCTGTTAATGTGAGATTGGTTTGATTTCCTCCTGACATTGTTTCTCAGTTCAATAAAAATAATTCTGAAACACCCCCCACCAACCCCAATTACCCAGCTCTCCAGAACGTCGCACCCTCCAGCACAATTTGGAAAACTACACTCTTCCAGAAAAGCATACCTTCTGGAATCTTTCAGAACATCACACCCTTCAGAATGTTCCAGAACATCGCACCCTTCAGAACCTTCCAGAACATCACACCCTCCAGAATTATCTGGAAAATCACTCCCTCAGGAAAAGTATATCCTCCAGAACCTTCCAGAACATCATGCTCTCCAGCACTATCTGGAAAACCACACCGTCCAGAAAAGCATTCCTCCCAGAACCTTCCAGAACATTAGATTCTCCAGAAATCTCCAGAATATTGCTGGATTTAACATTAAATCACAAATTATACATTATAAAGCTTTTCTCACCAATAACGGCTGTGAAATTGCCATTTAAAATTTTTAGGGAAATTACTCTGCTGCCTTACCCAGTTTGGCCTCTATGTCTCCGGCTCTGAAGTAGCAGAACAATGCATCTGTGTGGAGTTTGCACATTCTCCCCATGTCTGCGTGGGTTTCCTCTGGGTGCTCCGGTTTCCTCCCACGGTCCAAAGATGTGCAGGTCAGGTGAATTGGCCACGGGAAATGCAGAACTGAAAAGTGTGGTGCTGGAAAAGCACAGCCGGTCAGGCAGCATCTGAGGAGCAGGAGAGTCGACGTTTCAGGCTCTTCATCAGGAATGGGGGGATGTGGGGGAAGGGGGCTGAGAGATAAATAGAGGGGTTGGGAGTGGGAGGAAGGTAGTTGGGAAGGCGATAGATGGATGCAGGCAAATGTGAAAGGTCAGTGGGGAGGGTGGAGCAGATAAGTGGGAAGGAAGATGGATGAGTCAGACAGGTCAAGAGTTGGAGGGTTGGATCTTGGATGAGGGGGAAGGCAGGGGAGATTTGCAAATGAGTAAAGTCTCAAGTAGAAGATGAGGCATTCTCCCTCCGTTGGAGGGTGTCTTTAATTTGGAGGAGGCCCAGGATTTGCACATCCTTGGGGGAGTGGGAGGGGGGGGTGGAAGTGGTCGGCCATAGTGCAGTGAGATTGTTTGGTGTTGTGAGATGCAAGGATACAGGGATAGGGTAAAGGGATGGATTGAAGGGTTGGTGAGGGCTGGTTGGGTCCTGTTTCCACACTGTCAGGATTCTATAACTCTGTGAAGATGCTCAGTTTGAGGAACAATGAGAGATGGACATTAAATGCAGGTCTGGCAATAATTCCGACATCCCATGAAAGAATAAAGGGTGAACATTATCATTCAAAACGAGGCACTTAACCTTGTGCATTAAGAAACTGGATCAAAATCTGGGTCAGCTCCGGGATGTTTTCAGGAACATCTTAAAGGAGGGGAGTGTGTCCTGAGATCCCGGGAAACATTCCCCGGGTTTCATTATGGATTGGTTTCCCCCCTTTCTACTTTGTATTTCTCTCATGTTCTCCAATCCAGAGTCTCCAAGATCTGTCAGGCTGTGTTCTGTTCCCCAACAAGCACATGCTGAAGGTTTCGGATTTTCTTTGAGGATTCTGCGCTCCCTGATTGGCTGTTTCCACCTTTCTCACCCTTTCACCTGCCTTCCCATAGCTCCTTGACCCTCCCCTCCCTGTCAGCCCCTCACCACCCAGGTAGAGAATGAATGTTTCTGACCTTATTGTTTAGTCTGAGCAAGGCTTACATACAACATAGAAAAATACAGCGCAGTACAGGCCCTTCGGCCCTCGATGTTGCGCTGATCCAAGCCCACCTAACCTACACTAGCCCACTATCCTCCATATGCTTATCCAATGCCCGCTTAAATGCCCATAAAGAGGGAGAGTCCACCACTGCTACTGGCAGAGCATTCCATGAACTCACGACTCGCTGAGTCAAGAATCTCCCCCAAACATCTGTCCTTAATTTAAAGACTTGTCCTACCTGCCTATCTTCTTTTCCACCTATCCACTCCACCCTCTCCTCCCTGACCTATCACCTTCATCCCCTCCCCCACTCACCCATTGTACTCTATGGTACTCTCTCCCCACCCCCACCCTCCTCTAGCTTATCTCTCCACCCTTCAGGCTCTCTGCCTTTATTCCTGATGAAGGGCTTTTGCCCGAAACGTTGATTTTGCTGCACTTTGGATGCTGCCTGAACTGCTGTGCTCTTCCAGCACCACTAATCCAGAATCCACCCAGAGGTAGCATTAGGGAGGAGGGGAACTGAGGATAGATCCTCAGTGGAAGATCGGAGATAAATGTGCAGGGGCAGGATGAGAAACCCCTGTGAGTGTTTCTCCAGCTATGGTTCGAGCAGCTGGGTCGTTACTGAAATGTGCTGGAGGAGCGGGAGGAGGGGATACTCGCTGGCTCATAGGATGAGGGGGTGCTGGGAAAAATACCTTCATCATGCATGCACCCAGAACAGATTGCTAAACCGGTAACCAGGGCAACCGGCCTCAGTGTTACCACAGCCAAGAGTACTACTGTGCCAAAGAGAGAGAGGGAGGGAATGCAGGGCTCTGGGGAGATTGGCAGAGGGAGAGAGAGGTGGGTCTGAGAGAAAGGGGGGGCTGAGAGATATGGGGAGTGGGGGGTGATAGGGGTGTGGTGAGGGCAGTGAGAGAGACAGAGAAAGGACAAAGAAAGCTAAACTGGTACAAAACAAAGGTCTGGTGTCTTCACTTTGAAATATAACTGAATTTTCAAACTTTTTTTTTGTTTCCCCTCATGGAGACTGAAATGGGAGAGAGCGGGTGGGAGAACAAAGAGGGAGAGAGAGAGAGAGAGACAGGATTGGTGCAGGCACAGTGGCAGTACGACTGTTGCAGAGTACAAAGGACTTTGAGTCTTTATGACTCCAGCAGTTCCCAGAGGACACCTCTACGTCATCCTGCGCATCCAGGACAGGAGGATGCTGGGAAGGCTGTGCGCCTTCAAAAGGGAGCTGTCAAGGAGACTGCTCTTTGACGGGTCTGCCCCATGCTACAGCCAATGGAAACCCTGGCAAACGCTCTGAAATCAAAACACCTCCAGCTGCCGCACTATAACAATCACCATCTCATCTTTAAAACATGCATTCTGTTTTTGCATATCGCTCCAGGTGGTTTCATGTGACTGCCTCGTTGCAGTTCGTACACTACAGCCAGCTCTATAGGGTCTCTTTGTGTGATTGTAAAATAACCCTGTGTCTCCAGCAGCTCTCACAGCTTCTGTGGAAGGAACGGAGAATGAATAAGGTTCTGAAACATTAACTCTGCTTTCTCTCCACAGATGCTGCCAGACCTACTGAGTTTCACCAACAATTTCTGTTTTAATTTCTACTTTAATTACATAGTTCTTATTTCGATTTTTAAAAATGACCTCCTGGTCTTTTGGTTTGTGGTATGCAAATATTTCCCCATTTTCTCTTCAGTCTGAAGATAACCTCGAATAGATTGTCAAATTATCACCAACCAATGAACTTAGAGCTTTCCTGTGGTGTCTCTCTTTGTGCTGGGCTCGAATTTATCCTGTAAGGAGACTATGAACCAGTAAAAGAGAGCAAAAAAGCACCTCTTCCCTCTGCACCACACAGCCTCCAAATTCCCCAAACGCCACACTCACTCGGTTATGTCCCACTGTGGATATGTTCACTCCTTCCTGACCATCAAAAGTTATTGATGCTCAGCAGCAGCAGTATCTACCATCTGCATGAATGCACTGCACAGGTTCACCCAGACTCCTTAGACAGAGGCTACTAAACCCATGACCACTACCATCTCGGAGGATAAGAGCAGCAGTTACATGGGAAGCAGTTACAAGCGTCCCTCTGAGTCACCCCTTCCTGACTTGGAAACATATTGTCAAAATGTGAGTACTCCATCCCTCATGGTATTCTGGGCTGATCAACAGCACCGAGACTGACGGCAGCTCACCCTTTCAAGGACGCTGGGTGGCGGGATTGAAATGAGGTCAGCTGGGCGGACCTTGTAGAATATGAGTTCCCTGACTGGGGCTATTAACCTGGTCCAATCAGGGAGTCCCGGCTGACAGATACGAACAGCAGTGTCGCAGCAGACCCGGCATAGTGCACATGTCGGAGGATGCTCAGGTGTGCAGTGGGATCCCGTCCGCGCTCACCCCAGCCCAGACGGAATTTCACATTGGCCCCACAACTTCCCGCGGGAGCCTGTGCCCCACAACCTGAGCCGCCTCTGGAATTTTAATTTTGTCCCTTTTAAGGATGTAAAAAGCTGTGCCCTGTATCGACTGCTGCTGCACACCGTCCACCTCTTCTCCCTCATCCACCGCCCGGACACGCCTTGGCGTACCCATTTGCCACCGGATGGTGGGGATCCCCAGTGGAGGGCTCTCTACGCAGGAGTCCTCCCCCTTTCTCTTGGGGATCTGGGGTGGAGGGTGCTGCATGCAGTGGTCCCCTGTAACCGCAGATTGCAGTGGTTCACGGAGTCCCAGCCCAACTGCTTGTTCTGTGGTGCTGTGGAGTCCGTGGACCATGTGTATATTGGGTGTGGGCGTTTGCACTCCTTTTTTGATTTTCTGAAAAACCTTCTCCTCTGTTTTTGGTTGCACTTCAGTCCCACGCTCCTGATCTTCAGGCACCCGGTGCGGAGGAGGGAGGGCAGGTCTGAAGACCTCCTTGTTGGTCTGCTCCTGGGCCTGGCCAAACTGGCCATAAACAGGTCCAGGCAGCGGGCCGTGGAGGGGGTCATTAGGGCCGACTGCCTGCCCCTCTTCCGCGGTTACGTTAGAGCCCGTGTGTCCTTGGAGAAGGAGCACGCGGTGTCCACCAATACCCTGGAGTTGTTCAGGGAGAGGTGGGCGCCGCAGGGAGTGGAGTGCATTAGTTCCCCCTCCAACTTTATTTTGATTTAATCCCTGCCCTCCCCTTCACTGTTTGATCACACAGCATTGCCCTTTGATGTGAAGGGCACTGCTTGTCACTGGCCACTCGGGTGTGTCCTTTCTTCCTGGTGGTGGAAATTGAATAAAGATTCGTGCACCTTGTGTCTCTCACTGTGAAAAAAAAGAAAAAAGAAACATGAGTGTCAGGGGTTCTGCTCACTTTTGGAGCTGGGCCTGAGCTAGCTGGGTCAGTGTTATGTGTGTGTAAATAAAGGGTAACTTGGTGATGGGACACGGGCCTTCGGGATAGGTATTAATGCTGGCCAGCCAGCAACACCCACACCCCAATTATGTGTTAGAAAGAAACCTTGACATGTGGAAGATTGAAAATTTAATACAGAGAAATCTGGATGGCAAAGTGGCTCAGTGGTTAGCACTGCTGCCTCACAGCACCAGGGTTCCCAATTCGATTCCAGCCTCGGGTGACTGTCTGTGTGGAGTTTGCACATTCTCCCAGTGTTTGTGTGGATTTCCTTGGGTGCTCCAGTTTCCCACCACAGTCCAAACATGTGTAGGTTAGGGTGAATTGGCCATGCTAAATTACCCATAGTGTTCAGGGGTGTGTAGGTCAGGGTGAATTGGCCATGCTAAATTACCCATAGTGTTCAGGGATGTGCAGGTGTGGTGCATTTGTCAGGGGTGTATGTCGTGTAAGAGGGTTGGGGAATGGGTTTGGTTTGGACACTTTGCAGAGGGTCAGTGTGAAGATGTTACGATGAAGGGCCTGTTTCCAACAAGCAGGGATTCTTTGAAATGCAAATTACGACAGGAAGAATGTGGAAAGATAGTTCTTTTTAAAAAGTAGAATTTTAAAAGGATGAATGTACAAAAAGAGAACTGGTGTAAATGAACAAATTTGTTGAAAGTGTGGGGCAAGCGCAAAAGTACAGGTCGTTCATCTGTCACGGGATAGTTGTGTTCTTGTGCAACCCTGCATCACAGGAACAATCGCGCTTTAGAAATCAACCACACCGCCCTGTGGCCCAACATTTCAACTCCCCCTCCCATTCAGCTGAGGACATGCAGGTCCTGGGCCTCCTCCACCACTGCTCCCTCATCGCCTGATGCCTGGAGGAAGAACGCCTCATCTTCCGCCTCATTTTCAACTCCAGGGGCCTCAATGTGGACCAGTTTCCTCATTTCTCCACCCCCCCCCCACCCCCCCCGGTTCCAACCTGCCAGCTCAGCACCATCGCCATGACCTGTCCTACCTGCCTATCTCCCTTCCCACCTATCCACTCCACCCTCTTCCCCAACCTATCACCTTACCCCCACCTCCATCCACCTATTGCACTCCCAGCTACCTTCTCCCCAGCCCCACCCCCTCCCATTTATCTCTCCACCCCCAAGGCCTCATTCCTGATGAAGGGCTCATGCCAGAAAAGTCGATTTTCCTGCTCCTCAGGTGCTGCTGGCCTGCTGTGCGATTCCAGCACCACTCTAACCTCCAGGATCTGCACTCCTCACTTTCACCGAGAGGGATATTGGTCGAATGCAAGTAAATGGGACTGGCAAAGTTTAGAAAACCTGGTTGGTATGGATACGTTGAGCTGAAGGGTCTGTTTCAGTGCTGTACGGCTCTATGATTCTATTTTCCATTCCCTTTTAAAAAGACAAGCTAGTGCATTGATCCACACCCAGTTTGCGAAGTCCACTTTAAATGTGACCCGCAGCAAATTCCTGAGTGGGGAATGGTTTTTGCACCACACAATCACACCCACACATGTACCAAGGAGAAAGGGAAGAGAGAGGAGAGAATTACTTTAAATCTAAGATATCTGTATTAAGTTCACATGAATCAGAGAGTGCAGTAAGTCAACCCTGTGTGGGCAGCACGGTGGCACAGTGGTTAGCACTGCTGCCTCACAGCGCCAGGGACCCGGGTTCAATTCCCGCCTCAGGCGACTGACTGTGTGGAGTTTGCACGTTCTCTGCGTGGGTTTCCTCCGGGTGCTCCGGTTTCCTCCCACAGTCCAAAGATGTGTGGGTCAGGTCAATTGGCCATGCTAAATTGCCCATAGTGTTAGGTAAATGTAGGGGTATGGGTGGGTTACGCTTTGGCGGGTCGGTGTGGACTTGTTGGGCCAAAGGCCTGTTTCCGAACTGTAAGTAATCTAATCTTAAAAAAAAATCTGGAGGAGATTTCAGTTAGTTGGCTGTGTTCAGAAATCACTGATGTAATTGAACTGGTGAAAGTGCAGTTTGTTATATCCAGACCCAGTGAGATTCCCCAATTTGTTACAGTTCCAGGCACCATGCAGATTGGTTGAGATTCTGTAGCTTTGCTTCCTTTTGATTATGATTGAGAGTGGTGAGAGAGCCTTCTTTTACTTGTAGTGCAGGGGTGATTAGGAGATAGCTCTGTATCAATGGTGCTGAGGTGGAGGTGCTCGACAGCTTCAGTTTCCTTGAAATAAAAATCACCAACAATCTGTCCTCTTCCATCCACATCAACGCCATGGTCAAGAAAGCACACCAACACCTCTACATCCTGAGTGGGCAGCACGGTGGCACAGTGGTTAGCACTGCTGCTTCACAGCACCAGAGACCTGGGTTCAATTCCCGCCTCAGGCGACTGACTGTGTGGAGTTTGCACATTCTCCCCGTGTCTGCGTGGGTTTCCACCGGGTGCTCCGGTTTCCTTCCACAGTCCAAAGATGTGCGGGTCAGGTGAATTGGCCATGCTAAATTGCCTGTAGTGTTAGGTAAGGGGTAAATGTAGGGGTATGGGTGGGTTGCGCTTCGGCGGGTCAGTGTGGACTTGTTGGACTGAAGGGCCTGTTTCTACACTGTAAGTAATCTAATCTAATCTTAAAAAAAAGGCTAGGGAAATTCAGCACGTCCACAATGACCCTTACCAATTCCATTTAAAACGTCCTATCCAGATGCATCTATGACAATTGCTCTGCCCAAGAATGTGAGAAATTACAGAGTGTTGTGAACACTTCCTTCCATTGGCTCCGCCTACACTTGCCACTGCCTCAGGAAAACAGCCAACACCATCAAAGACCCCTCCCACCCTGGTTATCCTCTCTCCCAATCTCTTGGCCAGAAGGTACAAAAGTTTAAAAACACATACTACCACTATCAAGAACAGCTTTTCCTCTGATGTTAACAGACTTGTGAACAGACCTGCCATATATTAGAGTTGATCTTTCTCTGCACCTTCTCTGTAGCTGGAGCACTATATTCTGCACTCTGCTCCATTACCCTGATGTGCTTATGTAAGGGATGATTTGTCTGCTTCAAGGCAAAACAATACTTGGCACTGCATCTCAGTACATGTGACAGTATCTTATTTTTGTTGTCATAAGAGACCATAGTCCAATCCGCTTGAAGTTTCTTTGCCATCTTTTACTTATCCAAGTATTTATCCCATGGATCTCACATAAATTATTTGCAAGCCTGTGGCTGAATTCACACGTACTTACATTTAGTCTCTGTAGCAGTCATTGAGTCATAGAGATGCACAGCACAGAAACAGACCCTTCGGTCCATCCCGTCAATGCCGACCAGATATCCCAACTCAATCTAGTCCCACCTGCCAGCACCCGGCCCATATTCCTCCTAACCCTTCCTAATCATATACCCATCCAAATGCCTCTTAAATGTTGCAATTGTACCAGCCTCCACCACATCCTCTGGCAGCTCATTCCATACACGTACCACCCTCAGTATGAAAACGTTGCCCCTTAGGTCTCTTTTATATCTTTCCCGTCTCACCCTAAACTTATGCCCTCTAGTTCTCGACTCCCCGACCCCAGGGAAAAGACTTTGCCTATTTACCCTATTCATGCCTCTCATAATTTTATAAACTTCTATAAGGTCACCCCTCAGCCTCCGACGCTCCAGGGAAAACAGCCCCAGCCTGTTCAGCCTCTCCCCGTAGCTCAAATCCTCCAACCCTGACAACAGCCTTGTAAATCTTTTCTGAACCCTTTCAAGTTTCACAACATCTTTCCAATAGGAAGGAGACAAGAATTGCACGCAATATTCCAACAGTGGCCTAACCAATGTCCTGTACAGCCGCACCATGACCTCCCAACTCCTGTACTCAATACTCTGACCAACAAAGGAAAGCATACCAAACGCCTTCTTCACTATCCTATCTACCTGCGACTCCACTTTCAAGGAGTTATGAACATGCACTCCAAGGTCTCTTTGTTCAGCAAAACTCTCACGGACCTTACCATTAAGTGTATAAGTCCTGCTAAGATTTGCTTTCCCAAAATGCATAACGTCACATTTATCGGAATTAAATTCCATTTGCCACTTCTCAGCCCATTGGCCCATCTGGTCCAGATCCTGTTGTAATCTGAGGTAACCCTCTTCGCTGTCCACTACACCTCCAATTTTGGTGTCATCTGCAAACTTACTAACTGTACCTCTTATGCTCGCATCCAAATCATTTATGTAAATGACAAAAAGTAGTGGACCCAGCACCGATCCTTGTGGCACTCCACTGGTCACAGGCCTCCAGTCTGAAAAACAACCCTCCACCACCACCTTCTGTCTTCTACCTTTGAGCCAGTTCTGTATCCAAATGGCCAGTTCTCCCTGTATTCTGTGAGATCTAACCTTGCTAATCGTTCTCCCACGGGGAACCTTGTCAAATGCCTTACTGAAGTCCATATAGATCACATCTACTGCTCTGCCCTCATCAATCCTCTTTGTTACTTCTTCAAAAAACTCAATCAAGTTTGTGAGACATGATTTCCCACGCAAAAAGGCAAGTTGACTATCTCTAATCAGTCCTTGCCTTTCCAACTACATGTACATCCTGTCCCTCAGGATTCCCTCTAACAACTTGCCCACCACCGAGGTCAGGCTCACCGGTCTATAGTTCCCTGGCTTGTCTTTACCGCCCTTCTTAAACAGTGGCACCATGTTAGCCAACCTCCAGTCTTCCAGCACCTCATCTGTGACTATCAATGATACAAATATCTCAGCAAGAGGCCCAGTAATCACTTCTCTAGCTTCCCACAGAGCTCTAGGGTACACCTGGTCAGGTCAGGCCTCACTCACAGTCTTTTAAAGTGAAGATATATTTTTGAATTCAGAGCTAAAAGCACCTGTGAGTATCCCGGGACCTCAACCCATTGTCACAACAAATAAATCAAGAATGAGGTCACTTCGTGGGTGAACTATCGGCTTCTTCCCAGGAATTAAACTTTTGAATGAGATTGTGATCAGATTCAGGTGTTAGTTAAACCCAGAGCTGTTTACTTTTCTGATGTGACATGAAAACTGAGAAAAGACTGAGGCAACTCAACTGATCTCCCCCATATCCTCAGGGTCAGGTAAGACTACACGGGGGTTTTTTTCTGTTCATTCATGGGATATGGACTTTTGCCCGTACCTAGTTGCCCTTGAGAAGGTGGTGGTGAGCTGCCTTCCTGAAGTCCATGTGCTGAAGGATGTCCCACAATGCCATTGGGGAGGGAATTCTGGGATTTGGACCCAGCGACAGTGAAGGAACAGAGATAGATTTCCAAGGCAGGATGGTGAGTGACTCGGATGGGAACTTGCAGGTGATGGTGTTCCCATGTACCTGCTGCCCTTGTCCTTCTAGTTGGAACTGGTCCTGGCTTTGGAAGGTTTTATCTAAGGATCTTGTAGACATTATTCTATTGAGCATCAGTGATGGAGGGTGTGGATGTGGTGCCAATCAAATGGGCTGCTTTGTCCTGGATGGCGTTGAGCTTCTTAAATGTTAATGGGGCTGAGTCCAAATGATTGACTCTTGTTTCAAACAATAACTGCATCTCCCTGATCAACCTGAAGGCTAGAAAATTCCAGAAAACTATCTAAAACGGTATTAAAAACAGGGTTCACCTGCAGACCTCTCTCTTTGAGTGGTCTGAGGCCTTCTGAGGAGACCGTCATGGTAAGAGGCAGAGAGTAGCTGACCATTCAGAGAGAGAGAGAGAAAGAGAGAGAGAGGAAACAGGTTTGCAGACCCAGAGACAGAGCGACAGAGAGTGTGCAACTGTGTAAATCTGCAAGAGATGTATTGTAGCCTGAAGGGTCCAAATAATGTTACAGATTAGCTTAGTTTAGTATTAAAGATGATTGTAACTTTGCTCCTAATAAAGGTGGTACTGTTTTGTACTGGTACTGGCTTGTGCACGTATTGACTTGATCGTTCAGTATTGTGGGACACGTGCGTTCTGTTGTCTGTAGTTGTCTGTAACTTGCTGAAGGGAGGAGCCGGACAACAGGAGGATTCCATCACACTCCTGACCTGTGCCTTGTCGATGGTGGGCAGGCTCTGGGGAGTCAGGAAGTGAGTTATTCGCCAAATATCTGAACTCCTCCACACCGCGACTTCTCAGTAGGAACAACACATGTCCCTGGAGCTGCTGTTCTGAGCAGTCACATACTGAGTCCCGCCCTCGCGTGAACAAATTCTGTGCGCATTATGACTGAGGTTAAAGTGAGCCACCCTCTCCAGACTATTACATCATAGCATTTAAGATAAAATGTTGGGAGATCTCTGAAAGAATTATCATTTTTGCCAGATTTGAGGAAAAATAATTGTTAGTTTTGGTGTCTGAGTTGCTGGATCTGATTTTATTGTCAGTAATAAGCCCAGAAATATGTTTCCCCTGCCACATTTGCTGAAGTCAAGT